>NW_028153213.1:0-7272 GCF_951799395.1 Argentina silus
TCCTCTCCCTCCCTCCCTCCCTCCCTCCTCTCCCCTCCCTCCCTCTCCTCCTCTCCCTCCCTCTCCTCCTCTCCTCCCTCCCTCCCTCCCTCTCCTCCTCTCCCTCCCTCCCTCCCTCCCTCCCTCTCTCCCTCCCTCTCCTCCCTCCCTCCCTCCCTCTCTCTCTCTCTCCCTCCCTCCCTCCCTCCCTCTCCTCCTCTCTTTTTCATTACTCATAATTCATTTCATTCTGAGTCGTAATCCCCTCTAAGACTTGGCACTCTGGCTAAATAAGTTAAGTCTGCTCTTACGGGGCCGAGGTGAGGGGATTTGTGTGTGTGTCCTTTTTTGTATGTATTTGTGAGTATACATTATTTGTGTGTGTGTGTGTGTGTGTGTCCATGTGTATTTGTTGGGACGTGTGTGTGTGTGTTTGTGTGTGGTGGGGCATGTGTTTTGGGAGGTGTGTGTGTGATTGTGTGTGGGGGGGGGGGCATGTGTTTTGGGAGGTGTGTGTGTGGTGGGGGGGGGGGCATGTGTTTTGGGAGGTGTGTGTGTGTGTGTGGGGGGGGGGGGGGGGGGGCATGTGTTTTGGGAGGTTGTGTGTGTGGGGGGGGGGGGGCATGTGTTTTGGGAGGTGTGTGTGTGTGTGTGTTTGTTTTGGGAAGAGTGTGTGTACGT
Source organism: Argentina silus (assembly GCF_951799395.1). NCBI lineage: Eukaryota > Metazoa > Chordata > Actinopteri > Argentiniformes > Argentinidae > Argentina > Argentina silus. Next base: position 661 of record NW_028153213.1, read on the forward strand.
GTTAAGGGGGTGACATTGTCCCATGTGGATGCTGTGCTGTCGGGAGGGTCTGACACCAGCTCTGCTGAAATGGTTTCCAGATGGACTTTGTTGGACTTGATTCAGTGTCATTCACCCTGCGTTCCCTTCCAGCTCCACTCCTCTGGGACTGCTATTGCCGGAGGGATTGCATGGCTGTCAACTATCAGTTTTCTGTCTCCCTCAGGTTGTTGTTATCTATCCACTATCTTCTTTCACTGCTTCACTTTTAATTGAATATAAAATGATGATTTGAATCACTCCGTGGTCTCTCAGTAGCTTACCTATGATAGGCAGTTTTCGGTGACCTCATCCTCAATGCTATTTTTGCATGCAACCAATGTCTTCTGGAGGGACCTCAAAATCACCAACATTTTACTCGTTGCGAGCTATTGTATCTGCATGGTTTGTACAGAGTTGCTCTTTCCTTTTGTGTGAGCAGTGCAGGTCCACGTATGGGTGAGAGCACAGGAGCGAGAGAGAGAGAGAGTGAAAGAGGGGGGAGGTGGAAGAGGAGAAAGAGGAGGAGGAGGAGGAGAGTGTCGTTTTTATTAACGTGGCGACTCCCGCTAAAATTCAGGGAGTGCTGTTGCATCCAGCTGTTACTGGTTGCGCGAGGCTTTCGTTGCCACGGCAACGCAGCCCTGCGCGCCGGCTCAAGGTCGTTCATCCAGTTCTGAACTGAGCGGCGCACAGCACACGATGCACACGGATGGAGAGGGAGGGAGGGAGGGGAGAGAGAGAAGGAGAGAGAAGAGCAAAGAGCAACTTCAAAGTGACCAATCACAAGCACTTCACTGAGGTTAGGGTCGGTGAACAACCCCTCCCTCCCTCCCTCCCTCCCTCCCTCCATTCTTCCATCCTTCCCACCACTGCCCCCCTCTTTCCTCAATAAAGAAACAAACAAAAGAGAACCCCTGGCCTTGGGGGTTGTAGGTTCTTCTGCCAGCTGATAAAATATTTAGCTGGTCAGTGGGAGAGAGGGAGAGAGAGGCAAGATGAAGAGAGGGACAGATCCAATGGCCGGAGGAGGAGTGGAGGGCTGGGTTTTGTGTTTTCTACTATCTGTGATGGCGCATTAGTGTGTGGCTACCTGGGGCTTCTCCCACCTCCTCTCCATTCTCTCCTCTCCCTTATCTTCCCTCTCTCTCCTCTCCTTTCTCTTCCCTCTCTCTCCTCTTCTCTCTCTCCCCTCTCCTCTCCTCTCCTCTCCTCTCTTCTCCTCCCCTCCCTGGAGTGCACAGAGCCTGGGCATCCCTTAGGGCATGGACATGTTTGGCAGAGCATGGACTTGAAGCATAACCATGCACTACAGGCTAACAAAGGAGTTCTACATTGTGTAGGTACATTGGAATAAAAACACTGGAAATGTATGCATCTCAACACATGGGGGGTGAACACAACAAAAACCGGCCAGAGGCAGACATTGTTACAAGCAGGGATTGTTATTGAATATACTCTTACATACTGTGTGTGTGTGTGTGTGTGTGTGTGTGTGTGTGTGTGTGTGTGTGTGTGTGTCTCTCTCTCTCTCCATTCAGATCCACTAAGCTCTACGTCTGTGAGGTGTTTTTTTCCGTGGTTCTGTGGGTGCTCACTACCTTCTGTTGGGTGCATGTAGAGTTCAGCTGGCTCTGGATTGGCTCGTCAGAAACTTTAACAGACCATTTGTTGGGGAGAACATTAAGGAAATGTCATTTTTTCAACGGCAAAGTGTGTGTGTGAGAGAGAGAGAGGGAGAAAAACACAGGCTGTCACCTACTCTTAAGCCCTAGGGGAAGGGGGATGTTGGGGGGCGGGGGGAATGTGAAACCGTAGTTTCACATTTCCCCTTGGTTTCTTGACTGTAAGGTAATAGATGCTTGTTAAAGGGGTCCTGAGAGAGGGGCTTGTGTGTGTGTGTGTGTGTGAGAGAGTGAGAGTGAGAGTGAGAGAGAGAGAGTGTGTGTGTGTGTATGTGTGTGTGTGTGAGAGAGAGTTCTGTTTTTTAACTTACTTTCCATTGTAAATGGGGTTTAGTTTATGTGTTTAAGAGCCTCTTCCTCTCGACACACGTGCACACACACACACACACACACACACACACACACACACACACACACTCTCACACGTGCACACTTTTAGGGGTTGGAGCTGAGGTAAATGCTACCAGCTGCAGCCCAGCCAGCGAGTGGCTTCAACTCTGCTTGAACCCGGCTGTTACGTGACCACCTCCTCAGTTTAATTCACCCCCTCCTGCCCGCCCCTCAAATCCTCGTCTCTCTCTACCCCCCCCCCCCCCCCCCCCCCCCCCCCACACACACACCCCCCCCTTCACCAGCTCATCTCCAGTGTCGCCAGCATCCTTCATCATCAAAGACCAGAGATCTGCTGGGTCCTACCTCTTGTCAGTAGACCCGAGGCACGTGCTACGATCTGATTAGCTCTGTTTCTCCCTCCCCTCGGAGGTCATTGCGATGTCCTCGTGATGTGGTTGAGACGCTGTTTACCTGCAATTTTACCTCTCTGCTTGATTACCGACATGCAGTACCTGCGGTGTCCTGCAGGGGGCTGGTAACAAACTCCATATGCAGCCTGTTCATCTCAGCGCCTCCCATCACATCCCATGTCATTATTCTTCTGTCTTCCTTCCATCCTTTCTTTCTTTCTTTCTTTCTTTTGAGCAAAGTAGAGATTTCTTCCTGGCAGTTTTCCCATTCCAACCGTGAGGGAAAGATACCCCATATTCCTCTGTTTGTGTTTCTCCCCTCCTCAACTCAGAAGGATTGCATTTGATCCTCTGAGGTGCAGCGCAGAATACAGAGACGGTGTAGAGTACAGACTCTGCCAAACTGGTGGATTCCACATTGTGCTCTGGATGAGGCAGCGGCTACCTTCAGCCTGAGCCTCTGGTCAGGGATGAGACCACAGTCCTGTTAACCCAACCTTGGCCAGCAGATGTGGACTGAGAAATACTGTAGAAACCAGTTGTCTCCCTCCCTCGTCATAAACGTGTAATTCCTCCGAGATATAGGTTGTTGTAAACAGGCAGTGACAGCGAAATGCACTGTTTAGTGGAACACTGGGTACAGGATTTAAAACATTGATTTGATGCAGTTAAAGATGTCTGAACTCATTCTTTTGTATCTGTTTTTGCTTTCCCTATTTGGTCATGTGTTGTCTGTTTTAAGTGCATTCCATGTAGCCCAAAGCTACATCGGAGAAGGCTAAGTCGTGTGTTGAGTCAAGCTAAAGCTGGCCTGTCCTCAACACTTTGGGATCCTCTGTGCTTCTCCCTCTTCTCTTTTGTGTATGTTGTTGTTGTGGTGGTTGTGTTCTTGTGCCTGGTTGTGGACTTGATGCCCAGGATGTAATATCATCCTCTATGCTCAGTAGGACTGACCATGACTTGGGTGACTACCAGGTAAGCTGCCCGCCTGTCTGCCCGCCTGTCCGCCCGCCTGTCTGCCCGCCTGTCTCTCTCTGGGCTGTATCAGGGCCAGAGTATTGTATAGGTGGGGAACGAGGCATCACCCACTGGTGAGGCTGCAGAGGCACAGGGACCTGGGTGGCCCAGGTGAAATAGGTTGTGGAGAATGCAGCCCTCCCTCCCTCCCTCCCTCCCTCCCTCCCTCACAAGAACATGCAGCTACATGAACTGGTGCTGCTAGAGGAGGGAGGGAGGGATGGAGGGATGGATAGACAGAGAGGGGGTAGAGAGGGATACGCTGAGAGGAGGTAGAGAGGGATAGGGGAGAGATGGATAGAGGCAGAGAGGGACACAGAGAGGTGAGGGAGAGAAATACAGAGAGGAGGGAGGCAGGGATAGACTTAAAGAAGGTAGAGAGGGATAGACAGGGGAGAGATGGATAGAGGCAGTGAGGGACATGGCGACAGTTTAAATCAGGAGGGATAGACAGAGAGGAGGGAGGGATAGACAGAGAGGAGGGAGGGAGGGAGGGATGGATGGATGGAGAGGAGAAAGGGAGGAATAGACAGAGAGGAGGGAGGGAGGGAAAGACAGACAGAGAGGAGGGATGGAGGGAGGGAGGGAGGGAGGGAGGGATAGATAGACAGACAGACAGAGGATGGAGGGAGGGAGGGAGGGATAGACTGAGAGGAGGGATAGCCAGCCAGAAAGGAAGGAGGGAGGGAGGGATAGACTGAGAGGAGGGAGGGACAGAGACACAGTAAGTCGGGAAGGGAAAGAGAGGGGGAGGAAGGGATGGAAACAGATGGGGACAATGATGCAATGAAGAAGGGGATGGATGAAGTGGAGGGATGGACACTACAGGCAGAGAAAGCTACACTGCTGCTGCCGCTATTACACCGTATGGCACAGTACAACGTTCCCAACCCTGTGCTTCACACACATTGAATGTGGTGAGCAAAGAAGACCACAGCTGGATGGTGCAGCAGCACAGAGGGGAATGTCTTTACCCTGAATTGAACAGTGGAGTACAACCTGACTTGAACTATGTATTTAACACAGCATGGCCCATATGGACACACACACACACACACACACACACACACACACACACACACATGAACGTTAACTGGAAAAGAAACCATTTCTCACTCACACTTCTCTGACAGATCTCCAGAAAGCCCTTGTGGAGAATATGTGCTAGCCCAGCACGATGTCTCCCCCTCTCTCTCAGGGCTAAAAATAACCCCATCACTTCTCGAGAGAGAGACTCAGGAAGAACACACAGAGAGAGGTGGAGAAGGGGAACACAGAGGTCCACAGAAAAGGAAAAAACCTCATCAATAATTTACCTGGAGGCTGTGGATGTGGTTTGACCTTTTGTTCTGGTCACTGGTGTTCAGCCTTAAAGCTGAGACTTCCAGACTCTGTACCGGCCTCTCAAACCTGCTGCTCATTGACCCCTATGGAGAGGGGGGGGGGGGAAACCGGGGAACCATTTTTGTTGTTGTTTACACATTAGACTGTGTACGTTGACGTTTTCCTCTTATCTCTGTGGCCGTTGTCGTGGCAGCATCACACACTGTCCTTGGAGGGCGATTTATTACCGAGGGAACTGAAGGAGGCCATGCTGCCCCCCCCCACCCACCCACCCACCCATCCTTTATAAACGCTCAGCTTTAAATCCCTGTATGCACACACAGACACACACAGAGACACACACAGACACACACACACACACACACACACACACACTCGGGTAATATTTGACAGAGATGCCCTTCTTTTAGCTAGGCTAAATCAGTAACACAGACCACTGACAGATGCCACAGGCCCCATCATTTCAGACCGAGCTGTAGCAGACCAGTTTGAGGCAGGTGGCATCTGGGTGAAGTATGGATTTGACAGGATTTGACCTTGACTAACCACCACTCATTGTGCCTCCTCTGTATTTAACCTTTTTGCCATGACACATTTAAGCTGCACCAAGAACAAGGATATTACAGCACCATTAGGCTTCAGGTCAAACAGCACTTGTTGCTTGGCGGCTGCCTGCCTCGAGCTAACGAACAGTTGAAAAGGTTGTGTGTGTGTGTGTGTGTGTGTGTGTGTGTGTGTGTGGCTTACACTCGCTGACAGAACAAAGCCAAGCCACTGACCGCAGGGTGAGGGACACGATCCACAAGTGCTCCGCACTTTAATCTGCTTTTCTCGAAGGGAGAGGGCAGGAGGGACCAGAGGAGGAGGAGGACGGGGGGGGGGAGGGGAGGAGCCCTCGAGTTCAGGGCCAGAGAAGGGGTTGGGGTCTGGAGCTTGAAGGGGACAGAAGAATGGCTGATGCAGTTGACATTGTTAAAATGAAAGTGTTTTTCAAACGGGCCGTTTTCTGTGTAACCCGACCCCCTGAGGTAACTGTACCCCTCTGTCCCTCAGGGTGCCTGCTAAACACCTCTTTATTTTGGCAGCTAAAGGTGGGACTGCTCAGGCATGTCTTTCAATGAAGCTTTCAGATTTCTTAAAGTCTTTTTGTGTGTGGGTGTGTGTCAGATGTGTTTGCTCAGAAGAACTAGTCAGAACCAACATTTGTGTGTGTGTGTGTGAGAGAGAGAATTTGGAGTGGTAAGCATATGTGTTTTTCTGTTTGCATGTTTGTTTGTGTGTGTTTGTATACAACACTTTCCGTGTGTGTTTGTGTGCGACGTGGATACAGGTAGACAGTGGACCACCAGGGAAGCTTCCAAGCATCTACATCCAGGCTTCCCTTTACACACACACACACACACACACACACACACACACAGAGAGAGACAGACACCATCCTTTACAGTCCACTCTGCATCTGTGGTGGTGAACAGGAAGTGTGACCTCAGGGCATTGGGCATCAGGATGCGGGACAGGTCCAATATAAGCATCTGCTTGGACCTGAGCAACACCTGTCCCTACACCCCCTCCCCCCTCCCCTCTCCCCGATCCTCATCCCAGTCTCCCTCCTTCACACCAGAACTCGACACCAGCACAGCACAAAACTACCCCCAGACACTCCACATCACCCCAGCTAAAGATTCTAAAGATTCTAAAGAAAGATTCTAAAGATTCTAAAGATAGAAGAGAAGCAGTGAGCGTGCGTGAAGAGGGATGAGCCACCGCCACTTAAAGCCCTGTGAGAGAAAGGGAGCTGTAAGCTG
>NW_028153212.1:0-71000 GCF_951799395.1 Argentina silus
TGTAGAAAAATAAAATGAGTCCCAACTTGTGCAACAGAACAGTTCGAAATCTCGTTACATTTGCATCGTCTAGAACATGACTTATATCAGGCTTGCTCATTTTTTCTTTGTTCATTTTAAGTGTAGAAACAATATTTCGTTTGTGAACATTTTTTTCTGCCGTTTTGACAACAGGCTCATGACTAAAGAACACACGGCTGTCTGCTGATTGACGCTTGACTGTAGATTTTCGCTTTGTGTCAAAAGAACTCCCTAACGCACACTTTTTCAAAGTAGGTGAATTCATCAGATCTGTTTGAAACATTGCATTTTATCCATGCACGACGACTACTTAGATACTCGCAGCACAGTTGCCTCATATAAATTGCCCATGAGCGTGGAGCTTGTCTTTGTCACTGTAGCAACTTTGCTCTATCAGCGGGAGAAGGCGGTTCGACGCCCCTGTAAGCACATGTTTCTCTAATTCCTTTGTTTCAGGCAAGCCACTGTGACGTCAGACGCCTTTGCGATGCTTAGACAGTAATAACATAATTCATGTTTACATTTCTTTAATTTTCGACGCATTGTCGTTATTCGTGACGCATCAATGACCAATTGATTATATGGCAATGCAATGAAAAAAGCGTGTGGAAAACAGTGTTAATGACAGATTTGAGAAGCACATTTCTTCAATGTTGGCCGCATGGCATTCCTGTGCAGGTGACAATGGTAATTTTTCAAAACGACAAGGATATTTAAACACATGATTATTTGTTTGCTGTGCTCTATGGCCTCTGCTACAGACCTCATCGAAATGACACTTAGATATCTTAGGGTGTACATATCAAGTTTTCCCAAATGGTCTAGCGGATAGGCATCTACCTTGTAACGCAGGGCGGCCCGGGTTCGATTCCCGTCATGGCAAATATTTTTTGTAGAAAAATAAAATGAGTCCCAACGTGTGCAACAGAACAGTTCGAAATCTCGTTACATTTGCATCGTCATGAACATGACTTATATCAGGCTTGCTCATTTTTTCTTTGTTCATTTTAAGTGTAGAAACAATATTTCGTTTGTGAACATTTTTTTCTGCCGTTTTGACAACAGGCTCATGACTAAAGAACACACGGCTGTCTGCTGATTGACGCTTGACTGTAGATTTTCGCTTTGTGTCAAAAGAACTCCCTAACGCACACTTTTTCAAAGTAGGTGAATTCATCAGATCTGTTTGAAACATTGCATTTTATCCATGCACGACGACTACTTAGATACTCGCAGCACAGTTGCCTCATATAAATTGCCCATGAGCGTGGAGCTTGTCTTTGTCACTGTAGCAACTTTGCTCTTTCAGCGGGAGAAGGCGGTTCGACGCCCCTGTAAGCACATGTTTCTCTAATTCCTTTGTTTCAGGCAAGCCACTGTGACGTCAGACGCCTTTACGCATACAGCTTTGCGATGCTTAGACAGTAATAACATAATTCATGTTTACATTTCTTTAATTTTCGACGCATTGTCGTTATTCGTGACGCATCAATGACCAATTGATTATATGGCAATGCAATGAAAAAAGCGTGTGGAAAACAGTGTTAATGACAGATTTGAGAAGCACATTTCTTCAATGTTGGCCGCATGGCATTCCTGTGCAGGTGACAATGGTAATTTTTCAAAACGACAAGGATATTTAAACACATGATTATTTGTTTGCTGTGCTCTATGGCCTCTGCTACAGACCTCATCGAAATGACACTTAGATATCTTAGGGTGTACATATCAAGTTTTCCCAAATGGTCTAGCGATAGGCATCTACCTTGTAACGCAGGGCGGCCCGGGTTCGATTCCCGTCATGGCAAATATTTTTTGTAGAAAAATAAAATGAGTCCCAACGTGTGAAACAGAACAGTTCGAAATCTCGTTACATTTGCATCGTCATGAACATGACTTATATCAGGCTTGCTCATTTTTTCTTTGTTCATTTTAAGTGTAGAAACAATATTTCGTTTGTGAACATTTTTTTCTGCCGTTTTGACAACAGGCTCATGACTAAAGAACACACGGCTGTCTGCTGATTGACGCTTGACTGTAGATTTTCGCTTTGTGTCAAAAGAACTCCCTAACGCACACTTTTTCAAAGTAGGTGAATTCATCAGATCTGTTTGAAACATTGCATTTTATCCATGCACGACGACTACTTAGATACTCGCAGCACAGTTGCCTCATATAAATTGCCCATGAGCGTGGAGCTTGTCTTTGTCACTGTAGCAACTTTGCTCCATCAGCGGGAGAAGGCGGTTCGACGCCCCTGTAAGCACATGTTTCTCTAATTCCTTTGTTTCAGGCAAACCACTGTGACGTCAGACGCCTTTACGCATACAGCTTTGGGATGCTTAGACAGTAATAACATAATTCATGTTTACATTTCTTTAATTTTCGACGCATTGTCGTTATTCGTGACGCATCAATGACCAATTGATTATATGGCAATGCAATGAAAAAAGCGTGTGGAAAACAGTGTTAATGACAGATTTGAGAAGCACATTTCTTCAATGTTGGCCGCATGGCATTCCTGTGCAGGTGACAATGGTAATTTTTCAAAACGACAAGGATATTTAAACACATGATTATTTGTTTGCTGTGCTCTATGGCCTCTGCTACAGACCTCATCGAAATGACACTTAGATATCTTAGGGTGTACATATCAAGTCTTCCCAAATGGTCTAGCGTATAGGAATCTGCCTTGTCACGCAGGGCGGCCCGGGTTCGATTCCCGTCATGGCAAAGGATTTTTGTAGAAAAATAAAATGAGTCCCAACGTGTGCAACAGAACAGTTCGAAATCTCGTTACATTTGCATCGTCATGAACATGACTTATATCAGGCTAGCTAATTTTTTCTTTGTTCATTTTAAGTGTAGAAACAATATTTCGTTTGTGAACATTTTTTTCTGCCGTTTTGACAACAGACTCATTACTAAAGAACACACGGCTGTCTGCTGATTGACGCTTGTCTGTAGATTTTCGCTTTGTGTCAAAAGAACTCCCTAACGCACACTTTTTCAAAGTAGGTGAATTCATCAGATCTGTTTGAAACATTGCATTTTATCCATGCACGACGACTACTTAGATACTCGCAGCACAGTTGCCTCATATAAATTGCCCATGAGCGCGAAGCTTGTCTTTGTCACTGTAGCAACTTTGCTCCATCAGCGGGAGAAGGCGGTTCGACGCCCCTGTAAGCACATGTTTCTCTAATTCCTTTGTTTCAGGCAAGCCACTGTGACGTCAGACGCCTTTAAGCATACAGCTTTGCGATGCTTAGACAGTAATAACATAATTCATGTTTACATTTCTTTAATTTTCGACGCATTGTCGTTATTCGTGACGCATCAATGACCAATTGATTATATGGCAATGCAATGAAAAAAGCGTGTGGAAAACAGTGTTAATGACAGATTTGAGAAGCACATTTCTTCAATGTTGGCCGCATGGCATTCCTGTGCAGGTGACAATGGTAATTTTTCAAAACGACAAGGATATTTAAACACATGATTATTTGTTTGCTGTGCTCTATGGCCTCTGCTACAGACCTCATCGAAATGACACTTAGATATCTTAGGGTGTACATATCAAGTTTTCCCAAATGGTCTAGCGGATAGGCATCTACCTTGTAACGCAGGGCGGCCCGGGTTCGATTCCCGTCATGGCAAATATTTTTTGTAGAAAAATAAAATGAGTCCCAACGTGTGCAACAGAACAGTTCGAAATCTCGTTACATTTGCATCGTCATGAACATGACTTATATCAGGCTTGCTCATTTTTTCTTTGTTCATTTTAAGTGTAGAAACAATATTTCGTTTGTGAACATTTTTTTCTGCCGTTTTGACAACAGGCTCATGACTAAAGAACACACGGCTGTCTGCTGATTGACGCTTGACTGTAGATTTTCGCTTTGTGTCAAAAGAACTCCCTAACGCACACTTTTTCAAAGTAGGTGAATTCATCAGATCTGTTTGAAACATTGCATTTTATCCATGCACGACGACTACTTAGATACTCGCAGCACAGTTGCCTCATATAAATTGCCCATGAGCGTGGAGCTTGTCTTTGTCACTGTAGCAACTTTGCTCTATCAGCGGGAGAAGGCGGTTCGACGCCCCTGTAAGCACATGTTTCTCTAATTCCTTTGTTTCAGGCAAGCCACTGTGACGTCAGACGCCTTTACGCATACAGCTTTGCGATGCTTAGACAGTAATAACATAATTCATGTTTACATTTCTTTAATTTTCGACGCATTGTCGTTATTCGTGACGCATCAATGACCAATTGATTATATGGCAATGCAATGAAAAAAGCGTGTGGAAAACAGTGTTAATGACAGATTTGAGAAGCACATTTCTTCAATGTTGGCCGCATGGCATTCCTGTGCAGGTGACAATGGTAATTTTTCAAAACGACAAGGATATTTAAACACATGATTATTTGTTTGCTGTGCTCTATGGCCTCTGCTACAGACCTCATCGAAATGACACTTAGATATCTTAGGGTGTACATATCAAGTTTTCCCAAATGGTCTAGCGGATAGGCATCTACCTTGTAACGCAGGGCGGCCCGGGTTCGATTCCCGTCATGGCAAATATTTTTTGTAGAAAAATAAAATGAGTCCCAACGTGTGCAACAGAACAGTTCGAAATCTCGTTACATTTGCATCGTCATGAACATGACTTATATCAGGCTTGCTCATTTTTTCTTTGTTCATTTTAAGTGTAGAAACAATATTTCGTTTGTGAACATTTTTTTCTGCCGTTTTGACAACAGGCTCATGACTAAAGAACACACGGCTGTCTGCTGATTGACGCTTGACTGTAGATTTTCGCTTTGTGTCAAAAGAACTCCCTAACGCACACTTTTTCAAAGTAGGTGAATTCATCAGATCTGTTTGAAACATTGCATTTTATCCATGCACGACGACTACTTAGATACTCGCAGCACAGTTGCCTCATATAAATTGCCCATGAGCGTGGAGCTTGTCTTTGTCACTGTAGCAACTTTGCTCTTTCAGCGGGAGAAGGCGGTTCGACGCCCCTGTAAGCACATGTTTCTCTAATTCCTTTGTTTCAGGCAAGCCACTGTGACGTCAGACGCCTTTACGCATACAGCTTTGCGATGCTTAGACAGTAATAACATAATTCATGTTTACATTTCTTTAATTTTCGACGCATTGTCGTTATTCGTGACGCATCAATGACCAATTGATTATATGGCAATGCAATGAAAAAAGCGTGTGGAAAACAGTGTTAATGACAGATTTGAGAAGCACATTTCTTCAATGTTGGCCGCATGGCATTCCTGTGCAGGTGACAATGGTAATTTTTCAAAACGACAAGGATATTTAAACACATGATTATTTGTTTGCTGTGCTCTATGGCCTCTGCTACAGACCTCATCGAAATGACACTTAGATATCTTAGGGTGTACATATCAAGTCTTCCCAAATGGTCTAGCGGATAGGAATCTGCCTTGTCACGCAGGGCGGCCCGGGTTCGATTCCCGTCATGGCAAATGATTTTTGTAGAAAAATAAAATGAGTCCCAACTTGTGCAACAGAACAGTTCGAAATCTCGTTACATTTGCATCGTCATGAACATGACTTATATCAGGCTAGCTAATTTTTTCTTTGTTCATTTTAAGTGTAGAAACAATATTTCGTTTGTGAACATTTTTTTCTGCCGTTTTGACAACAGGCTCATGACTAAAGAACACACGGCTGTCTGCTGATTGACGCTTGACTGTAGATTTTCGCTTTGTATCAAAAGAACTTCCTAACGCACACTTTTTCAAAGTAGGTGAATTCATCAGATCTGTTTGAAACATTGCATTTTATCCATGCACGACGACTACTTAGATACTCGCAGCACAGTTGCCTCATATAAATTGCCCATGAGCGCGGAGTTTGTCTTTGTCACTGTAGCAACTTTGCTCCATCAGCAGGAGAAGGCGGTTCGACGCCCCTGTAAGCACATGTTTCTCTAATTCCTTTGTTTCAGGCAAGCCACTGTGACGTCAGACGCCTTTACGCATACAGCTTTGCGATGCTTAGACAGTAATAACATAATTCATGTTTACATTTCTTTAATTTTCGACGCATTGTCGTTATTCGTGACGCATCAATGACCAATTGATTATATGGCAATGCAATGAAAAAAGCGTGTGGAAAACAGTGTTAATGACAGATTTGAGAAGCACATTTCTTCAATGTTGGCCGCATGGCATTCCTGTGCAGGTGACAATGGTAATTTTTCAAAACGACAAGGATATTTAAACACATGATTATTTGTTTGCTGTGCTCTATGGCCTCTGCTACAGACCTCATCGAAATGACACTTAGATATCTTAGGGTGTACATATCAAGTTTTCCCAAATGGTCTAGCGGCTAGGCATCTACCTTGTAACGCAGGGCGGCCCGGGTTCGATTCCCGTCATGGCAAATATTTTTTGTAGAAAAATAAAATGAGTCCCAACGTGTGCAACAGAATAGTTCGAAATCTCGTTACATTTGCATCGTCATGAACATGACTTATATCAGGCTTGCTCATTTTTTCTTTGTTCATTTTAAGTGTAGAAACAATATTTCGTTTGTGAACATTTTTTTCTGCCGTTTTGACAACAGGCTCATGACTAAAGAACACACGGCTGTCTGCTGATTGACGCTTGACTGTAGATTTTCGCTTTGTGTCAAAAGAACTTCCTAACGCACACTTTTTCAAAGTAGGTGAATTCATCAGATCTGTTTGAAACATTGCATTTTATCCATGCACGACGACTACTTAGATACTCGCAGCACAGTTGCCTCATATAAATTGCCCATGAGCGCGGAGCTTGTCTTTGTCACTGTAGCAACTTTGCTCCATCAGCGGGAGAAGGCGGTTCGACGCCCCTGTAAGCACATGTTTCTCTAATTCCTTTGTTTCAGACAAGCCACTGTGACGTCAGACGCCTTTACGCATACAGCTTTGCGATGCTTAGACAGTAATAACATAATTCATGTTTACATTTCTTTAATTTTCGACGCATTGTCGTTATTCGTGATGCATCAATGACCAATTGATTATATGGCAATGCAATGAAAAAAGCGTGTGGAAAACAGTGTTAATGACAGATTTGAGAAGCACATTTCTTCAATGTTGGCCGCATGGCATTCCTGTGCAGGTGACAATGGTAATTTTTCAAAACGACAAGGATATTTAAACACATGATTATTTGTTTGCTGTGCTCTATGGCCTCTGCTACAGACCTCATCGAAATGACACTTAGATATCTTAGGGTGTACATATCAAGTCTTCCCAAATGGTCTAGCGGATAGGAATCTGCCTTGTCACGCAGGGCGGCCCGGGTTCGATTCCCGTCATGGCAAATGATTTTTGTAGAAAAATAAAATGAGTCCCAACTTGTGCAACAGAACAGTTCGAAATCTCGTTACATTTGCATCGTCATGAACATGACTTATATCAGGCTAGCTAATTTTTTCTTTGTTCATTTTAAGTGTAGAAACAATATTTCGTTTGTGAACATTTTTTTCTGCCGTTTTGACAACAGGCTCATTACTAAAGAACACACGGCTGTCTGCTGATTGACGCTTGACTGTAGATTTTCGCTTTGTGTCAAAAGAACTCCCTAACGCACACTTTTTCAAAGTAGGTGAATTCATCAGATCTGTTTGAAACATTGCATTTTATCCATGCACGACGACTACTTAGATACTCGCAGCACAGTTGCCTCATATAAATTGCCCATGAGCGCGGAGCTTGTCTTTGTCACTGTAGCAACTTTGCTCCATCAGCGGGAGAAGGCGGTTCGACGCCCCTGTAAGCACATGTTTCTCTAATTCCTTTGTTTCAGGCAAGCCACTGTGACGTCAGACGCCTTTACGCATACAGCTTTGCGATGCTTAGACAGTAATAACATAATTCATGTTTACATTTCTTTAATTTTCGACGCATTGTCGTTATTCGTGACGCATCAATGACCAATTGATTATATGGCAATGCAATGAAAAAAGCGTGTGGAAAACAGTGTTAATGACAGATTTGAGAAGCACATTTCTTCAATGTTGGCCGCATGGCATTCCTGTGCAGGTGACAATGGTAATTTTTCAAAACGACAAGGATATTTAAACACATGATTATTTGTTTGCTGTGCTCTATGGCCTCTGCTACAGACCTCATCGAAATGACACTTAGATATCTTAGGGTGTACATATCAAGTCTTCCCAAATGGTCTAGCGGATAGGAATCTGCCTTGTCACGCAGGGCGGCCCGGGTTCGATTCCCGTCATGGCAAATGATTTTTGTAGAAAAATAAAATGAGTCCCAACTTGTGCAACAGAACAGTTCGAAATCTCGTTACATTTGCATCGTCATGAACATGACTTATATCAGGCTAGCTAATTTTTTCTTTGTTCATTTTAAGTGTAGAAACAATATTTCGTTTGTGAACATTTTTTTCTGCCGTTTTGACAACAGGCTCATTACTAAAGAACACACGGCTGTCTGCTGATTGACGCTTGACTGTAGATTTTCGCTTTGTGTCAAAAGAACTCCCTAACGCACACTTTTTCAAAGTAGGTGAATTCATCAGATCTGTTTGAAACATTGCATTTTATCCATGCACGACGACTACTTAGATACTCGCAGCACAGTTGCCTCATATAAATTGCCTATGAGCGCGGAGCTTGTCTTTGTCACTGTAGCAACTTTGCTCCATCAGCGGGAGAAGGCGGTTCGACGCCCCTGTAAGCACATGTTTCTCTAATTCCTTTGTTTCAGGCAAGCCACTGTGACGTCAGACGCCTTTACGCATACAGCTTTGCGATGCTTAGACAGTAATAACATAAT
This sequence comes from Argentina silus, assembly GCF_951799395.1. NCBI lineage: Eukaryota > Metazoa > Chordata > Actinopteri > Argentiniformes > Argentinidae > Argentina > Argentina silus. The sequence goes on from NW_028153212.1 coordinate 8,866, forward strand.
TCATGTTTACATTTCTTTAATTTTCGACGCATTGTCGTTATTCGTGACGCATCAATGACCAATTGATTTTATGGCAATGCAATGAAAAAAGCGTGTGGAAAACAGTGTTAATGACAGATTTGAGAAGCACATTTCATCAATGTTGGCCGCATGGCAATCCTGTGCAGGTGACAATGGTAATTTTTCAAAACGACAAGGATATTTAAACACATGATTATTTGTTTGCTGTGCTCTATGGCCTCTGCTACAGACCTCATCGAAATGACACTTAGATATCTTAGGGTGTACATATCAAGTTTTCCCAAATGGTCTAGCGGATAGGCATCTACCTTGTAACGCAGGGTGGCCCGGGTTCGATTCCCGTCATGGCAAATGTTTTTTGTAGAAAAATCAAATGAGTCCCAACGTGTGCAACAGAACAGTTCGAAATCTCGTTACATTTGCATCATCATGAACATGACTTATATCAGGCTAGCTCATTTTTTCTTTGTTCATTTTAAGTGTAGAAACAATATTTCGTTTGTGACCATTTTTTTCTGCCGTTTTGACAACAGGCTCATGACTAAAGAACACACGGCTGTCTGCTGATTGACGCTTGACTGTAGATTTTCGCTTTGTGTCAAAAGAACTTCCTAACGCAAACTTTTTCAAAGTAGGTGAATTCATCAGATCTGTTTGAAACATTGCATTTTATCCATGCACGACGACTACTTAGATACTCGCAGCACAGTTGCCTCATATAAATTGCCCATGAGCGTGGAGCTTGTCTTTGTCACTGTAGCAACTTTGCTCTATCAGCGGGAGAAGGCGGTTCGACGCCCCTGTAAGCACATGTTTCTCTAATTCCTTTGTTTCAGGCAAGCCACTGTGACGTCAGACGCCTTTACGCATACAGCTTTGCGATGCTTAGACAGTAATAACATAATTCATGTTTACATTTCTTTAATTTTCGACGCATTGTCGTTATTCGTGACGCATCAATGACCAATTGATTATATGGCAATGCAATGAAAAAAGCGTGTGGAAAACAGTGTTAATGACAGATTTGAGAAGCACATTTCTTCAATGTTGGCCGCATGGCATTCCTGTGCAGGTGACAATGGTAATTTTTCAAAACGACAAGGATATTTAAACACATGATTATTTGTTTGCTGTGCTCTATGGCCTCTGCTACAGACCTCATCGAAATGACACTTAGATATCTTAGGGTGTACATATCAAGTTTTCCCAAATGGTCTAGCGGATAGGCATCTACCTTGTAACGCAGGGCGGCCCGGGTTCGATTCCCGTCATGGCAAATGTTTTTTGTAGAAAAATCAAATGAGTCCCAACGTGTGCAACAGAACAGTTCGAAATCTCGTTACATTTGCATCGTCATGAACATGACTTATATCAGGCTAGCTAATTTTTTCTTTGTTCATTTTAAGTGTAGAAACAATATTTCGTTTGTGAACATTTTTTTCTGCCGTTTTGACAACAGGCTCATGACTAAAGAACACACGGCTGTCTGCTGATTGACGCTTGACTGTAGATTTTCGCTTTGTGTCAAAAGAACTTCCTAACGCACACTTTTTCAAAGTAGGTGAATTCATCAGATCTGTTTGAAACATTGCATTTTATCCATGCACGACGACTACTTAGATACTCGCAGCACAGTTGCCTCATATAAATTGCCCATGAGCGCGGAGCTTGTCTTTGTCACTGTAGCAACTTTGCTCCATCAGCGGGAGAAGGCGGTTCGACGCCCCTGTAAGCACATGTTTCTCTAATTCCTTTGTTTCAGACAAGCCACTGTGACGTCAGACGCCTTTACGCATACAGCTTTGCGATGCTTAGACAGTAATAACATAATTCATGTTTACATTTCTTTAATTTTCGACGCATTGTCGTTATTCGTGATGCATCAATGACCAATTGATTATATGGCAATGCAATGAAAAAAGCGTGTGGAAAACAGTGTTAATGACAGATTTGAGAAGCACATTTCTTCAATGTTGGCCGCATGGCATTCCTGTGCAGGTGACAATGGTAATTTTTCAAAACGACAAGGATATTTAAACACATGATTATTTGTTTGCTGTGCTCTATGGCCTCTGCTACAGACCTCATCGAAATGACACTTAGATATCTTAGGGTGTACATATCAAGTTTTCCCAAATGGTCTAGCGGATAGGCATCTACCTTGTAACGCAGGGCGGCCCGGGTTCGATTCCCGTCATGGCAAATGTTTTTTGTAGAAAAATCAAATGAGTCCCAACGTGTGCAACAGAACAGTTCGAAATCTCGTTACATTTGCATCGTCATGAACATGACTTATATCAGGCTAGCTCATTTTTTCTTTGTTCATTTTAAGTGTAGAAACAATATTTCGTTTGTGAACATTTTTTTCTGCCGTTTTGACAACAGGCTCATGACTAAAGAACACACGGCTGTCTGCTGATTGACGCTTGACTGTAGATTTTCGCTTTGTGTCAAAAGAACTTCCTAACGCACACTTTTTCAAAGTAGGTGAATTCATCAGATCTGTTTGAAACATTGCATTTTATCCATGCACGACGACTACTTAGATACTCGCAGCACAGTTGCCTCATATAAATTGCCCATGAGCGCGGAGCTTGTCTTTGTCACTGTAGCAACTTTGCTCCATCAGCGGGAGAAGGCGGTTCGACGCCCCTGTAAGCACATGTTTCTCTAATTCCTTTGTTTCAGACAAGCCACTGTGACGTCAGACGCCTTTACGCATACAGCTTTGCGATGCTTAGACAGTAATAACATAATTCATGTTTACATTTCTTTAATTTTCGACGCATTGTCGTTATTCGTGATGCATCAATGACCAATTGATTATATGGCAATGCAATGAAAAAAGCGTGTGGAAAACAGTGTTAATGACAGATTTGAGAAGCACATTTCTTCAATGTTGGCCGCATGGCATTCCTGTGCAGGTGACAATGGTAATTTTTCAAAACGACAAGGATATTTAAACACATGATTATTTGTTTGCTGTGCTCTATGGCCTCTGCTACAGACCTCATCGAAATGACACTTAGATATCTTAGGGTGTACATATCAAGTCTTCCCAAATGGTCTAGCGGATAGGAATCTGCCTTGTCACGCAGGGCGGCCCGGGTTCGATTCCCGTCATGGCAAATGATTTTTGTAGAAAAATAAAATGAGTCCCAACTTGTGCAACAGAACAGTTCGAAATCTCGTTACATTTGCATCGTCATGAACATGACTTATATCAGGCTAGCTAAATTTTTCTTTGTTCATTTTAAGTGTAGAAACAATATTTCGTTTGTGAACATTTTTTTCTGCCGTTTTGACAACAGGCTCATTACTAAAGAACACACGGCTGTCTGCTGATTGACGCTTGACTGTAGATTTTCGCTTTGTGTCAAAAGAACTCCCTAACGCACACTTTTTCAAAGTAGGTGAATTCATCAGATCTGTTTGAAACATTGCATTTTATCCATGCACGACGACTACTTAGATACTCGCAGCACAGTTGCCTCATATAAATTGCCCATGAGCGCGGAGCTTGTCTTTGTCACTGTAGCAACTTTGCTCCATCAGCGGGAGAAGGCGGTTCGACGTCCCTGTAAGCACATGTTTCTCTAATTCCTTTGTTTCAGGCAAGCCACTGTGACGTCAGACGCCTTTACGCATACAGCTTTGCGATGCTTAGACAGTAATAACATAATTCATGTTTACATTTCTTTAATTTTCGACGCATTGTCGTTATTCGTGACGCATCAATGACCAATTGATTTTATGGCAATGCAATGAAAAAAGCGTGTGGAAAACAGTGTTAATGACAGATTTGAGAAGCACATTTCATCAATGTTGGCCGCATGGCAATCCTGTGCAGGTGACAATGGTAATTTTTCAAAACGACAAGGATATTTAAACACATGATTATTTGTTTGCTGTGCTCTATGGCCTCTGCTACAGACTTCATCGAAATGACACTTAGATATCTTAGGGTGTACATATCAAGTTTTCCCAAATGGTCTAGCGGATAGGCATCTACCTTGTAACGCAGGGTGGCCCGGGTTCGATTCCCGTCATGGCAAATGTTTTTTGTAGAAAAATCAAATGAGTCCCAACGTGTGCAACAGAACAGTTCGAAATCTCGTTACATTTGCATCATCATGAACATGACTTATATCAGGCTAGCTCATTTTTTCTTTGTTCATTTTAAGTGTAGAAACAATATTTCGTTTGTGACCATTTTTTTCTGCCGTTTTGACAACAGGCTCATGACTAAAGAACACACGGCTGTCTGCTGATTGACGCTTGACTGTAGATTTTCGCTTTGTGTCAAAAGAACTTCCTAACGCAAACTTTTTCAAAGTAGGTGAATTCATCAGATCTGTTTGAAACATTGCATTTTATCCATGCACGACGACTACTTAGATACTCGCAGCACAGTTGCCTCATATAAATTGCCCATGAGCGCGGAGCTTGTCTTTGTCACTGTAGCAACTTTGCTCCATCAGCGGGAGAAGGCGGTTCGACGCCCCTGTAAGCACATGTTTCTCGAATTCCTTTGTTTCAGGCAAGCCACTGTGACGTCAGACGCCTTTACGCATACAGCTTTGCGATGCTTAGACAGTAATAACATAATTCATGTTTACATTTCTTTAATTTTCGACGCATTGTCATTATTCGTGACGCATCAATGACCAATTGATTATATGGCAATGCAATGAAAAAAGCGTGTGGAAAACAGTGTTAATGACAGATTTGAGAAGCACATTTCTTCAATGTTGGCCGCAGGGCATTCCTGTGCAGGTGACAATGGTAATTTTTCAAAACGACAAGGATATTTAAACACATGATTATTTGTTTGCTGTGCTCTATGGCCTCTGCTACAGACCTCATCGAAATGACACTTAGATATCTTAGGGTGTACATATCAAGTCTTCCCAAATGGTCTAGCGGATAGGAATCTGCCTTGTCACGCAGGGCGGCCCGGGTTCGATTCCCGTCATGGCAAAGGATTTTTGTAGAAAAATAAAATGAGTCCCAACGTGTGCAACAGAACAGTTCGATATCTCGTTACATTTGCATCGTCATGAACATGACTTATATCAGGCTAGCTAATTTTTTCTTTGTTCATTTTAAGTGTAGAAACAATATTTCGTTTGTGACCATTTTTTTCTGCCGTTTTGACAACAGGCTCATGACTAAAGAACACACGGCTGTCTGCTGATTGACGCTTGACTGTAGATTTTCGCTTTGTGTCAAAAGAACTCCCTAACGCACACTTTTTCAAAGTAGGTGAATTCATCAGATCTGTTTGAAACATTGCATTTTATCCATGCACGACGACTACTTAGATACTCGCAGCACAGTTGCCTCATATAAATTGCCCATGAGCGCGGAGCTTGTCTTTGTCACTGTAGCAACTTTGCTCCATCAGCGGGAGAAGGCGGTTCGACGCCCCTGTAAGCACATATTTCTCTAATTCCTTTGTTTCAGGCAAGCCACTGTGACGTCAGACGCCTTTACGCATACAGCTTTGCGATGCTTAGACAGTAATAACATAATTCATGTTTACATTTCTTTAATTTTCGACGCATTGTCGTTATTCGTGACGCATCAATGACCAATTGATTATATGGCAATGCAATGAAAAAAGCGTGTGGAAAACAGTGTTAATGACAGATTTGAGAAGCACATTTCTTTAATGTTGGCCCCATGGCATTCCTGTGCAGGTGACAATGGTAATTTTTCAAAACGACAAGGATATTTAAACACATGATTATTTGTTTGCTGTGCTCTATGGCCTCTGCTACAGACCTCATCGAAATGACACTTAGATATCTTAGGGTGTACATATCAAGTTTTCCCAAATGGTCTAGCGGATAGGCATCTACCTTGTAACGCAGGGCGGCCCGGGTTCGATTCCCGTCATGGCAAATGTTTTTTGTAGAAAAATAAAATGAGTCCCAACGTGTGCAACAGAACAGTTCGAAATCTCGTTACATTTGCATCGTCATGAACATGACTTATATCAGGCTAGCTCATTTTTTCTTTGTTCATTTTAAGTGTAGAAACAATATTTCGTTTGTGACCATTTTTTTCTGCCGTTTTGACAACAGGCTCATGACTAAAGAACACACGGCTGTCTGCTGATTGACGCTTGACTGTAGATTTTCGCTTTGTGTCAAAAGAACTTCCTAACGCACACTTTTTCAAAGTAGGTGAATTCATCAGATCTGTTTGAAACATTGCATTTTATCCATGCACGACGACTGCTTAGATACTCGCAGCACAGTTGCCCCATATAAATTGCCCATGAGCGCGGAGCTTGTCTTTGTCACTGTAGCAACTTTGCTCCATCAGCGGGAGAAGGCGCTTCGACGCCCCTGTAAGCACATGTTTCTCTGATTCCTTTGTTTCAGGCAAGCCACTGTGACGTCAGACGCCTTTACGCATACAGCTTTGCGATGCTTAGACAGTAATAACATAATTCATGTTTACATTTCTTTAATTTTCGACGCATTGTCATTATTCGTGACGCATCAATGACCAATTGATTATATGGCAATGCAATGAAAAAAGCGTGTGGAAAACAGTGTTAATGACAGATTTGAGAAGCACATTTCTTCAATGTTGGCCGCATGGCATTCCTGTGCAGGTGACAATGGTAATTTTTCAAAACGACAAGGATATTTAAACACATGATTATTTGTTTGCTGTGCTCTATGGCCTCTGCTACAGACCTCATCGAAATGACACTTAGATATCTTAGGGTGTACATATCAAGTCTTCCCAAATGGTCTAGCGGATAGGCATCTACCTTGTAACGCAGGGCGGCCCGGTTTCGATTCCCGTCATGGCAAATGTTTTTTGTAGAAAAATAAAATGAGTCCCAACGTGTGCAACAGAACAGTTCGAAATCTCGTTACATTTGCATCGTCATGAACATGACTTATATCAGGCTAGCTAATTTTTTCTTTGTTCATTTTAAGTGTAGAAACAATATTTCGTTTGTGAACATTTTTTTCTGCCGTTTTGACAACAGGCTCATGACTAAAGAACACACGGCTGTCTGCTGATTGACGCTTGACTGTAGATTTTCGCTTTGTGTCAAAAGAACTCCCTAACGCACACTTTTTCAAAGTAGGTGAATTCATCAGATCTGTTTGAAACATTGCATTTTATCCATGCACGACGACTACTTAGATACTCGCAGCACAGTTGCCTCATATAAATTGCCCATGAGCGCGGAGCTTGTCTTTGTCACTGTAGCAACTTTGCTCCATCAGCGGGAGAAGGCGGTTCGACGCCCCTGTAAGCACATGTTTCTCTAATTCCTTTGTTTCAGGCAAGCCACTGTGACGTCAGACGCCTTTACGCATACAGCTTTGCGATGCTTAGACAGTAATAACATAATTCATGTTTACATTTCTTTAATTTTCGACGCATTGTCGTTATTCGTGACGCATCAATGACCAATTGATTATATGGCAATGCAATGAAAAAAGCGTGTGGAAAACAGTGTTAATGACAGATTTGAGAAGCACATTTCTTCAATGTTGGCCGCATGGCATTCCTGTGCAGGTGACAATGGTAATTTTTCAAAACGACAAGGATATTTAAACACATGATTATTTGTTTGCTGTGCTCTATGGCCTCTGCTACAGACCTCATCGAAATGACACTTAGATATCTTAGGGTGTACATATCAAGTCTTCCCAAATGGTCTAGCGGATAGGCATCTACCTTGTAGCGCAGGGCGGCCCGGGTTCGATTCCCGTCATGGCAAATGTTTTTTGTAGAAAAATAAAATGAGTCCCAACGTGTGCAACAGAACAGTTCGAAATCTCGTTACATTTGCATCGTCATGAACATGACTTATATCAGGCTAGCTAATTTTTTCTTTGTTCATTTTAAGTGTAGAAACAATATTTCGTTTGTGAACATTTTCTTCTGCCGTTTTGACAACAGGCTCATTATTAAAGAACACACGGCTGTCTGCTGATTGACGCTTGACTGTAGATTTTCGCTTTGTGTCAAAAGAACTCCCTAACGCACACTTTTTCAAAGTAGGTGAATTCATCAGATCTGTTTGAAACATTGCATTTTATCCATGCACGACGACTACTTAGATACTCGCAGCACAGTTGCCTCATATAAATTGCCCATGAGCGCGGAGCTTGTCTTTGTCACTGTAGCAACTTTGCTCCATCAGCGGGAGAAGGCGCTTCGACGCCCCTGTAAGCACATGTTTCTCGAATTCCTTTGTTTCAGGCAAGCCACTGTGACGTCAGACGCCTTTACGCATACAGCTTTGCGATGCTTAGACAGTAATAACATAATTCATGTTTACATTTCTTTAATTTTCGACGCATTGTCATTATTCGTGACGCATCAATGACCAATTGATTATATGGCAATGCAATGAAAAAAGCGTGTGGAAAACAGTGTTAATGACAGATTTGAGAAGCACATTTCTTCAATGTTGGCCGCATGGCATTCCTGTGCAGGTGACAATGGTAATTTTTCAAAACGACAAGGATATTTAAACACATGATTATTTGTTTGCTGTGCTCTATGGCCTCTGCTACAGACCTCATCGAAATGACACTTAGATATCTTAGGGTGTACATATCAAGTCTTCCCAAATGGTCTAGCGGATAGGCATCTACCTTGTAACGCAGGGCGGCCCGGTTTCGATTCCCGTCATGGCAAATGTTTTTTGTAGAAAAATAAAATGAGTCCCAACGTGTGCAACAGAACAGTTCGAAATCTCGTTACATTTGCATCGTCATGAACATGACTTATATCAGGCTAGCTAATTTTTTCTTTGTTCATTTTAAGTGTAGAAACAATATTTCGTTTGTGAACATTTTTTTCTGCCGTTTTGACAACAGGCTCATTACTAAAGAACACACGGCTGTCTGCTGATTGACGCTTGACTGTAGATTTTCGCTTTGTGTCAAAAGAACTCCCTAACTCACACTTTTTCAAAGTAGGTGAATTCATCAGATCTGTTTGAAACATTGCATTTTATCCATGCACGACGACTACTTAGATACTCGCAGCACAGTTGCCTCATATAAATTGCCCATGAGCGCGGAGCTTGTCTTTGTCACTGTAGCAACTTTGCTCCATCAGCGGGAGAAGGCGGTTCGACGCCCCTGTAAGCACATGTTTCTCTAATTCCTTTGTTTCAGGGAAGCCACTGTGACGTCAGACGCCTTTACGCATACAGCTTTGGGATGCTTAGACAGTAATAACATAATTCATGTTTACATTTCTTTAATTTTCGACGCATTGTCGTTATTCGTGAAGCATCAATGACCAATTGATTATATGGCAATGCAATGAAAAAAGCGTGTGGAAAACAGTGTTAATGACAGATTTGAGAAGCACATTTCTTCAATGTTGGCCGCAGGGCATTCCTGTGCAGGTGACAATGGTAATTTTTCAAAACGACAAGGATATTTAAACACATGATTATTTGTTTGCTGTGCTCTATGGCCTCTGCTACAGACCTCATCGAAATGACACTTAGATATCTTAGGGTGTACATATCAAGTCTTCCCAAATGGTCTAGCGGATAGGAATCTGCCTTGTCACGCAGGGCGGCCCGGGTTCGATTCCCGTCATGGCAAAGGATTTTTGTAGAAAAATAAAATGAGTCCCAACGTGTGCAACAGAACAGTTCGATATCTCGTTACATTTGCATCGTCATGAACATGACTTATATCAGGCTAGCTAATTTTTTCTTTGTTCATTTTAAGTGTAGAAACAATATTTCGTTTGTGAACATTTTTTTCTGCCGTTTTGACAACAGGCTCATTACTAAAGAACACACGACTGTCTGCTGATTGACGCTTGACTGTAGATTTTCGCTTTGTGTCAAAAGAACTCCCTAACGCACACTTTTTCAAAGTAGGTGAATTCATCAGATCTGTTTGAAACATTGCATTTTATCCATGCACGACGACTGCTTAGATACTCGCAGCACAGTTGCCCCATATAAATTGCCCATGAGCGCGGAGCTTGTCTTTGTCACTGTAGCAACTTTGCTCCATCAGCGGGAGAAGGCGCTTCGACGCCCCTGTAAGCACATGTTTCTCTGATTCCTTTGTTTCAGGCAAGCCACTGTGACGTCAGACGCCTTTACGCATACAGCTTTGCGATGCTTAGACAGTAATAACATAATTCATGTTTACATTTCTTTAATTTTCGACGCATTGTCATTATTCGTGACGCATCAATGACCAATTGATTATATGGCAATGCAATGAAAAAAGCGTGTGGAAAACAGTGTTAATGACAGATTTGAGAAGCACATTTCTTCAATGTTGGCCGCATGGCATTCCTGTGCAGGTGACAATGGTAATTTTTCAAAACGACAAGGATATTTAAACACATGATTATTTGTTTGCTGTGCTCTATGGCCTCTGCTACAGACCTCATCGAAATGACACTTAGATATCTTAGGGTGTACATATCAAGTCTTCCCAAATGGTCTAGCGGATAGGCATCTACCTTGTAACGCAGGGCGGCCCGGTTTCGATTCCCGTCATGGCAAATGTTTTTTGTAGAAAAATAAAATGAGTCCCAACGTGTGCAACAGAACAGTTCGAAATCTCGTTACATTTCCATCGTCATGAACATGACTTATATCAGGCTAGCTAATTTTTTCTTTGTTCATTTTAAGTGTAGAAACAATATTTCGTTTGTGAACATTTTTTTCTGCCGTTTTGACAACAGGCTCATTACTAAAGAACACACGGCTGTCTGCTGATTGACGCTTGACTGTAGATTTTCGCTTTGTGTCAAAAGAACTCCCTAACGCACACTTTTTCAAAGTAGGTGAATTCATCAGATCTGTTTGAAACATTGCATTTTATCCATGCACGACGACTACTTAGATACTCGCAGCACAGTTGCCTCATATAAATTGCCCATGAGCGCGGAGCTTGTCTTTGTCACTGTAGCAACTTTGCTCCATCAGCGGGAGAAGGCGGTTCGACGCCCCTGTAAGCACATGTTTCTCTAATTCCTTTGTTTCAGGGAAGCCACTGTGACGTCAGACGCCTTTACGCATACAGCTTTGCGATGCTTAGACAGTAATAACATAATTCATGTTTACATTTCTTTAATTTTCGACGCATTGTCGTTATTCGTGAAGCATCAATGATCAATTGATTATATGGCAATGCAATGAAAAAAGCGTGTGGAAAACAGTGTTAATGACAGATTTGAGAAGCACATTTCTTCAATGTTGGCCGCATGGCATTCCTGTGCAGGTGACAATGGTAATTTTTCAAAACGACAAGGATATTTAAACACATGATTATTTGTTTGCTGTGCTCTATGGCCTCTGCTACAGACCTCATCGAAATGACACTTAGATATCTTAGGGTGTACATATCAAGTCTTCCCAAATGGTCTAGCGGATAGGCATCTACCTTGTAACGCAGGGCGGCCCGGGTTCGATTCCCGTCATGGCAAATGTTTTTTGTAGAAAAATAAAATGAGTCCCAACGTGTGCAACAGAACAGTTCGAAATCTCGTTACATTTGCATCGTCATGAACATGACTTATATCAGGCTAGCTAATTTTTTCTTTGTTCATTTTAAGTGTAGAAACAATATTTCGTTTGTGAACATTTTCTTCTGCCGTTTTGACAACAGGCTCATTACTAAAGAACACACGGCTGTCTGCTGATTGACGCTTGACTGTAGATTTTCGCTTTGTGTCAAAAGAACTCCCTAACGCACACTTTTTCAAAGTAGGTGAATTCATCAGATCTGTTTGAAACATTGCATTTTATCCATGCACGACGACTACTTAGATACTCGCAGCACAGTTGCCTCATATAAATTGCCCATGAGCGCGGAGCTTGTCTTTGTCACTGTAGCAACTTTGCTCCATCAGCGGGAGAAGGCGGTTCGACGCCCCTGTAAGCACATGTTTCTCTAATTCCTTTGTTTCAGGCAAGCCACTGTGACGTCAGACGCCTTTACGCATACAGCTTTGCGATGCTTAGACAGTAATAACATAATTCATGTTTACATTTCTTTAATTTTCGACGCATTGTCGTTATTCGTGACGCATCAATGACCAATTGATTATATGGCAATGCAATGAAAAAAGCGTGTGGAAAACAGTGTTAATGACAGATTTGAGAAGCACATTTCTTCAATGTTGGCTGCAGGGCATTCCTGTGCAGGTGACAATGGTAATTTTTCAAAACGACAAGGATATTTAAACACATGATTATTTGTTTGCTGTGCTCTATGGCCTCTGCTACAGACCTCATCGAAATGACACTTAGATATCTTAGGGTGTACATATCAAGTCTTCCAAAATGGTCTAGCGGATAGGAATCTGCCTTGTCACGCAGGGCGGCCAGGGTTCGATTCCCGTCATGGCAAAGGATTTTTGTAGAAAAATAAAATGAGTCCCAACGTGTGCAACAGAACAGTTCGAAATCTCGTTACATTTGCATCGTCATGAACATGACTTATATCAGGCTAGCTAATTTTTTCTTTGTTCATTTTAAGTGTAGAAACAATATTTCGTTTGTGAACATTTTTTTCTGCCGTTTTGACAACAGGCTCATTACTAAAGAACACACGACTGTCTGCTGATTGACGCTTGACTGTAGATTTTCGCTTTGTGTCAAAAGAACTCCCTAACGCACACTTTTTCAAAGTAGGTGAATTCATCAGATCTGTTTGAAACATTGCATTTTATCCATGCACGACGACTACTTAGATACTCGCAGCACAGTTGCCTCATATAAATTGCCCATGAGCGCGGAGCTTGTCTTTGTCACTGTAGCAACTTTGCTCCATCAGCGGGAGAAGGCGGTTCGACGCCCCTGTAAGCACATGTTTCTCTAATTCCTTTGTTTCAGGCAAGCCACTGTGACGTCAGACGCCTTTACGCATACAGCTTTGCGATGCTTAGACAGTAATAACATAATTCATGTTTACATTTCTTTAATTTTCGACGCATTGTCGTTATTCGTGATGCATCAATGACCAATTGATTATATGGCAATGCAATGAAAAAAGTGTGTGGAAAACAGTGTTAATGACAGATTTGAGAAGCACATTTCTTCAATGTTGGCCCCATGGCATTCCTGTGCAGGTGACAATGGTAATTTTTCAAAACGACAAGGATATTTAAACACATGATTATTTGTTTGCTGTGCTCTATGGCCTCTGCTACAGACCTCATCGAAATGACACTTAGATATCTTAGGGTGTACATATCAAGTCTTCCCAAATGGTCTAGCGGATAGGAATCTGCCTTGTCACGCAGGGCGGCCCGGGTTCGATTCCCGTCATGGCAAAGGATTTTTGTAGAAAAATAAAATGAGTCCCAACGTGTGCAACAGAACAGTTCGAAATCTCGTTACATTTGCATCGTCATGAACATGACTTATATCAGGCTAGCTAATTTTTTCTTTGTTCATTTTAAGAGTAGAAACAATATTTCGTTTGTGAACATTTTTTTCTGCCGTTTTGACAACAGGCTCATTACTAAAGAACACACGACTGTCTGCTGATTGACGCTTGACTGTAGATTTTCGCTGTGTGTCAAAAGAACTCCCTAACGCACACTTTTTCAAAGTAGGTGAATTCATCAGATCTGTTTGAAACATTGCATTTTATCCATGCACGACGACTACTTAGATACTCGCAGCACAGTTGCCTCATATAAATTGCCCATGAGCGCGGAGCTTGTCTTTGTCACTGTAGCAACTTTGCTCCATCAGCGGGAGAATGCGGTTCGACGCCCCTGTAAGCACATGTTTCTCTAATTCCTTTGTTTCAGGCAAGCCACTGTGACGTCAGACGCCTTTACGCATACAGCTTTGCGATGCTTAGACAGTAATAACATAATTCATGTTTACATTTCTTTAATATTCGACGCATTGTCGTTATTCGTGACGCATCAATGACCAATTGATTATATGGCAATGCAATGAAAAAAGCGTGTGGAAAACAGTGTTAATGACAGATTTGAGAAGCACATTTCTTCAATGTTGGCCGCATGGCATTCCTGTGCAGGTGACAATGGTAATTTTTCAAAACGACAAGGATATTTAAACACATGATTATTTGTTTGCTGTGCTCTATGGCCTCTGCTACAGACCTCATCGAAATGACACTTAGATATCTTAGGGTGTACATATCAAGTCTTCCCAAATGGTCTAGCGGATAGGCATCTACCTTGTAACGCAGGGCGGCCCGGGTTCGATTCCCGTCATGGCAAATGTTTTTTGTAGAAAAATAAAATGAGTCCCAACGTGTGCAACAGAACAGTTCGAAATCTCGTTACATTTGCATCGTCATGAACATGACTTATATCAGGCTAGCTAATTTTTTCTTTGTTCATTTTAAGTGTAGAAACAATATTTCGTTTGTGAACATTTTCTTCTGCCGTTTTGACAACAGGCTCATTACTAAAGAACACACGGCTGTCTGCTGATTGACGCTAGACTGTAGATTTTCGCTTTGTGTCAAAAGAACTCCCTAACGCACACTTTTTCAAAGTAGGTGAATTCATCAGATCTGTTTGAAACATTGCATTTTATCCATGCACGACGACTACTTAGATACTCGCAGCACAGTTGCCTCATATAAATTGCCCATGAGCGCGGAGCTTGTCTTTGTCACTGTAGCAACTTTGCTCCATCAGCGGGAGAAGGCGCTTCGACGCCCCTGTAAGCACATGTTTCTCGAATTCCTTTGTTTCAGGCAAGCCACTGTGACGTCAGACGCCTTTACGCATACAGCTTTGCGATGCTTAGACAGTAATAACATAATTCATGTTTACATTTCTTTAATTTTCGACGCATTGTCGTTATTCGTGACGCATCAATGACCAATTGATTATATGGCAATGCAATGAAAAAAGCGTGTGGAAAACAGTGTTAATGACAGATTTGAGAAGCACATTTCTTCAATGTTGGCCGCATGGCATTCCTGTGCAGGTGACAATGGTAATTTTTCAAAACGACAAGGATATTTAAACACATGATTATTTGTTTGCTGTGCTCTATGGCCTCTGCTACAGACCTCATCGAAATGACACTTAGATATCTTAGGGTGTACATATCAAGTCTTCCCAAATGGTCTAGCGGATAGGCATCTACCTTGTAACGCAGGGCGGCCCGGGTTCGATTCCCGTCATGGCAAATGTTTTTTGTAGAAAAATAAAATGAGTCCCAACGTGTGCAACAGAACAGTTCGAAATCTCGTTACATTTGCATCGTCATGAACATGACTTATATCAGGCTAGCTAATTTTTTCTTTGTTCATTTTAAGTGTAGAAACAATATTTCGTTTGTGAACATTTTCTTCTGCCGTTTTGACAACAGGCTCATTACTAAAGAACACACGGCTGTCTGCTGATTGACGCTTGACTGTAGATTTTCGCTTTGTGTCAAAAGAACTCCCTAACGCACACTTTTTCAAAGTAGGTGAATTCATCAGATCTGTTTGAAACATTGCATTTTATCCATGCACGACGACTACTTAGATACTCGCAGCACAGTTGCCTCATATAAATTGCCCATGAGCGCGGAGCTTGTCTTTGTCACTGTAGCAACTTTGCTCCATCAGCGGGAGAAGGCGCTTCGACGCCCCTGTAAGCACATGTTTCTCGAATTCCTTTGTTTCAGGCAAGCCACTGTGACGTCAGACG
This sequence comes from Argentina silus, assembly GCF_951799395.1. NCBI lineage: Eukaryota > Metazoa > Chordata > Actinopteri > Argentiniformes > Argentinidae > Argentina > Argentina silus. The sequence goes on from NW_028153212.1 coordinate 24,562, forward strand.
CCTTTACGCATACAGCTTTGCGATGCTTAGACAGTAATAACATAATTCATGTTTACATTTCTTTAATTTTCGACGCATTGTCGTTATTCGTGACGCATCAATGACCAATTGATTATATGGCAATGCAATGAAAAAAGCGTGTGGAAAACAGTGTTAATGACAGATTTGAGAAGCACATTTCTTCAATGTTGGCCGCATGGCATTCCTGTGCAGGTGACAATGGTAATTTTTCAAAACGACAAGGATATTTAAACACATGATTATTTGTTTGCTGTGCTCTATGGCCTCTGCTACAGACCTCATCGAAATTACACTTAGATATCTTAGGGTGTACATATCAAGTCTTCCCAAATGGTCTAGCGGATAAGCATCTACCTTGTAACGCAGGGCGGCCCGGGTTCGATTCCCGTCATGGTAAATGTTTTTTGTAGAAAAATAAAATGAGTCCCAACGTGTGCAACAGAACAGTTCGAAATCTCGTTACATTTGCATCGTCATGAACATGACTTATATCAGGCTAGCTAATTTTTTCTTTGTTCATTTTAAGTGTAGAAACAATATTTCGTTTGTGAACATTTTCTTCTGCCGTTTTGACAACAGGCTCATTACTAAAGAACACACGGCTGTCTGCTGATTGACGCTTGACTGTAGATTTTCGCTTTGTGTCAAAAGAACTCCCTAACGCACACTTTTTCAAAGTAGGTGAATTCATCAGATCTGTTTGAAACATTGCATTTTATCCATGCACGACGACTACTTAGATACTCGCAGCACAGTTGCCTCATATAAATTGCCCATGAGCGCGGAGCTTGTCTTTGTCACTGTAGCAACTTTGCTCCATCAGCGGGAGAAGGCGCTTCGACGCCCCTGTAAGCACATGTTTCTCGAATTCCTTTGTTTCAGGCAAGCCACTGTGACGTCAGACGCCTTTACGCATACAGCTTTGCGATGCTTAGACAGTAATAACATAATTCATGTTTACATTTCTTTAATTTTCGACGCATTGTCGTTATTCGTGACGCATCAATGACCAATTGATTATATGGCAATGCAATGAAAAAAGCGTGTGGAAAACAGTGTTAATGACAGATTTGAGAAGCACATTTCTTCAATGTTGGCCCCATGGCATTCCTGTGCAGGTGACAATGGTAATTTTTCAAAACGACAAGGATATTTAAACACATGATTATTTGTTTGCTGTGCTCTATGGCCTCTGCTACAGACCTCATCGAAATGACACTTAGATATCTTAGGGTGTACATATCAAGTTTTCCCAAATGGTCTAGCGGATAGGCATCTACCTTGTAACGCAGGGCGGCCCGGGTTCGATTCCCGTCATGGCAAATGTTTTTTGTAGAAAAATAAAATGAGTCCCAACGTGTGCAACAGAACAGTTCGAAATCTCGTTACATTTGCATCGTCATGAACATGACTTATATCAGGCTAGCTCATTTTTTCTTTGTTCATTTTAAGTGTAGAAACAATATTTCGTTTGTGACCATTTTTTTCTGCCGTTTTGACAACAGGCTCATGACTAAAGAACACACGGCTGTCTGCTGATTGACGCTTGACTGTAGATTTTCGCTTTGTGTCAAAAGAACTTCCTAACGCACACTTTTTCAAAGTAGGTGAATTCATCAGATCTGTTTGAAACATTGCATTTTATCCATGCACGACGACTGCTTAGATACTCGCAGCACAGTTGCCCCATATAAATTGCCCATGAGGGCGGAGCTTGTCTTTGTCACTGTAGCAACTTTGCTCCATCAGCGGGAGAAGGCGGTTCGACGCCCCTGTAAGCACATGTTTCTCTAATTCCTTTGTTTCAGGCAAGCCACTGTGACGTCAGACGCCGTTACGCATACAGCTTTGCGATGCTTAGACAGTAATAACATAATTCATGTTTACATTTCTTTAATTTTCGACGCATTGTCGTTATTCGTGACGCATCAATGACCAATTGATTATATGGCAATGCAATGAAAAAAGCGTGTGGAAAACAGTGTTAATGACAGATTTGAGAAGCACATTTCTTCAATGTTGGCCCCATGGCATTCCTGTGCAGGTGACAATGGTAATTTTTCAAAACGACAAGGATATTTAAACACATGATTATTTGTTTGCTGTGCTCTATGGCCTCTGCTACAGACCTCATCGAAATGACACTTAGATATCTTAGGGTGTACATATCAAGTCTTCCCAAATGGTCTAGAGGATAGGAATCTGCCTTGTCACGCAGGGCGGCCCGGGTTCGATTCCCGTCATGGCAAAGGATTTTTGTAGAAAAATAAAATGAGTCCCAAAGTGTGCAACAGAACAGTTCGAAATCTCGTTACATTTGCATCGTCATGAACATGACTTATATCAGGCTAGCTAATTTTTTCTTTGTTCATTTTAAGTGTAGAAACAATATTTCGTTTGTGAACATTTTTTTCTGCCGTTTTGACAACAGGCTCATTACTAAAGAACACACGACTGTCTGCTGATTGATGCTTGACTGTAGATTTTCGCTTTGTGTCAAAAGAACTACCTAACGCACACTTTTTCAAAGTAGGTGAATTCATCAGATCTGTTTGAAACATTGCATTTTATCCATGCACGACGACTACTTAGATACTCGCAGCACAGTTGCCTCATATAAATTGCCCATGAGCGCGGAGCTTGTCTTTGTCACTGTAGCAACTTTGCTCCATCAGCGGGAGAAGGCGGTTCGACGCCCCTGTAAGCACATGTTTCTCTAATTCCTTTGTTTCAGGCAAGCCACTGTGACGTCAGACGCCTTTACGCATACAGCTTTGCGATGCTTAGACAGTAATAACATAATTCATGTTTACATTTCTTTAATTTTCGACGCATTGTCGTTATTCGTGACGCATCAATGACCAATTGATTATATGGCAATGCAATGAAAAAAGCGTGTGGAAAACAGTGTTAATGACAGATTTGAGAAGCACATTTCTTCAATGTTGGCCGCATGGCATTCCTGTGCAGGTGACAATGGTAATTTTTCAAAACGACAAGGATATTTCAACACATGATTATTTGTTTGCTGTGCTCTATGGCCTCTGCTACAGACCTCATCGAAATGACACTTAGATATCTTAGGGTGTACATATCAAGTCTTCCCAAATGGTCTAGCGGATAGGCATCTACCTTGTAACGCAGGGCGGCCCGGGTTCGATTCCCGTCATGGCAAATGTTTTTTGTAGAAAAATAAAATGAGTCCCAACGTGTGCAACAGAACAGTTCGAAATCTCGTTACATTTGCATCGTCATGAACATGACTTATATCAGGCTAGCTAATTTTTTCTTTGTTCATTTTAAGTGTAGAAACAATATTTCGTTTGTGAACATTTTTTTCTGCCGTTTTGACAACAGGCTCATTACTAAAGAACACACGACTGTCTGCTGATTGACGCTTGACTGTAGATTTTCGCTTTGTGTCAAAAGAACTCCCTAACGCACACTTTTTCAAAGTAGGTGAATTCATCAGATCTGTTTGAAACATTGCATTTTATCCATGCACGACGACTACTTAGATACTCGCAGCACAGTTGCCTCATATAAATTGCCCATGAGCGCGGAGCTTGTCTTTGTCACTGTAGCAACTTTGCTCCATCAGCGGGAGAAGGCGGTTCGACGCCCCTGTAAGCACATGTTTCTCTAATTCCTTTGTTTCAGGCAAGCCACTGTGACGTCAGACGCCTTTACGCATACAGCTTTGCGATGCTTAGACAGTAATAACATAATTCATGTTTACATTTCTTTAATTTTCGACGCTTTGTCGTTATTCGTGACGCATCAATGACCAATTGATTATATGGCAATGCAATGAAAAAAGCGTGTGGAAAACAGTGTTAATGACAGATTTGAGAAGCACATTTCTTCAATGTTGGCCGCATGGCATTCCTGTGCAGGTGACAATGGTAATTTTTCAAAACGACAAGGATATTTAAACACATGATTATTTGTTTGCTGTGCTCTATGGCCTCTGCTACAGACCTCATCGAAATGACACTTAGATATCTTAGGGTGTACATATCAAGTCTTCCCAAATGGTCTAGCGGATAGGCATCTACCTTGTAACGCAGGGCGGCCCGGGTTCGATTCCCGTCATGGCAAATGTTTTTTGTAGAAAAATAAAATGAGTCCCAACGTGTGCAACAGAACAGTTCGAAATCTCGTTACATTTGCATCGTCATGAACATGACTTATATCAGGCTAGCTAATTTTTTCTTTGTTCATTTTAAGTGTAGAAACAATATTTCGTTTGTGAACATTTTCTTCTGCCGTTTTGACAACAGGCTCATTACTAAAGAACACACGGCTGTCTGCTGATTGACGCTTGACTGTAGATTTTCGCTTTGTGTCAAAAGAACTCCCTAACGCACACTTTTTCAAAGTAGGTGAATTCATCAGATCTGTTTGAAACATTGCATTTTATCCATGCACGACGACTGCTTAGATACTCGCAGCACAGTTGCCCCATATAAATTGCCCATTAGCGCGGAGCTTGTCTTTGTCACTGTAGCAACTTTGCTCCATCAGCGGGAGAATGCGGTTCGACGCCCCTGTAAGCACATGTTTCTCTAATTCCTTTGTTTCAGGCAAGCCACTGTGACGTCAGACGCCTTTACGCATACAGCTTTGCGATGCTTAGACAGTAATAACATAATTCATGTTTACATTTCTTCAATTTTCGACGCATTGTCGTTATTCGTGACGCATCAATGACCAATTGATTATATGGCAATGCAATGAAAAAAGCGTGTGGAAAACAGTGTTAATGACAGATTTGAGAAGCACATTTCTTCAATGTTGGCTGCAGGGCATTCCTGTGCAGGTGACAATGGTAATTTTTCAAAACGACAAGGATATTTAAACACATGATTATTTGTTTGCTGTGCTCTATGGCCTCTGCTACAGACCTCATCGAAATGACACTTAGATATCTTAGGGTGTACATATCAAGTTTTCCCAAATGGTCTAGCGGATAGGCATCTACCTTGTAACGCAGGGCGGCCCGGGTTCGATTCCCGTCATGGCAAATGTTTTTTGTAGAAAAATAAAATGAGTCCCAACGTGTGCAACAGAACAGTTCGAAATCTCGTTACATTTGCATCGTCATGAACATGACTTATATCAGGCTAGCTAATTTTTTCTTTGTTCATTTTAAGTGTAGAAACAATATTTCGTTTGTGACCATTTTTTTCTGCCGTTTTGACAACAGGCTCATGACTAAAGAACACACGGCTGTCTGCTGATTGACGCTTGACTGTAGATTTTCGCTTTGTGTCAAAAGAACTCCCTAACGCACACTTTTTCAAAGTAGGTGAATTCATCAGATCTGTTTGAAACATTGCATTTTATCCATGCACGATGACTACTTAGATACTCGCAGCACAGTTGCCTCATATAAATTGCCCATGAGCGCGGAGCTTGTCTTTGTCACTGTAGCAACTTTGCTCCATCAGCGGGAGAAGGCGGTTCGACGCCCCTGTAAGCACATGTTTCTCTAATTCCTTTGTTTCAGGCAAGCCACTGTGACGTCAGACGCCTTTACGCATACAGCTTTGCGATGCTTAGACAGTAATAACATAATTCATGTTTACATTTCTTTAATTTCGACGCATTGTCGTTATTCGTGACGCATCAATGACCAATTGATTATATGGCAATGCAATGAAAAAAGCGTGTGGAAAACAGTGTTAATGACAGATTTGAGAAGCACATTTCTTCAATGTTGGCCGCATGGCATTCCTGTGCAGGTGACAATGGTAATTTTTCAAAACGACAAGGATATTTAAACACATGATTATTTGTTTGCTGTGCTCTATGGCCTCTGCTACAGACCTCATCGAAATGACACTTAGATATCTTAGGGTGTACATATCAAGTCTTCCCAAATGGTCTAGCGGATAGGAATCTGCCTTGTCACGCAGGGCGGCCCGGGTTCGATTCCCGTCATGGAAAATGATTTTTGTAGAAAAATAAAATGAGTCCCAACGTGTGCAACAGAACAGTTCGAAATCTCGTTACATTTGCATCGTCATGAACATGACTTATATCAGGCTAGCTAATTTTTTCTTTGTTCATTTTAAGTGTAGAAACAATATTTCGTTTGTGAACATTTTCTTCTGCCGTTTTGACAACAGGCTCATTACTAAAGAACACACGGCTGTCTGCTGATTGACGCTTGACTGTAGATTTTCGCTTTGTGTCAAAAGAACTCCCTAACGCACACTTTTTCAAAGTAGGTGAATTCATCAGATCTGTTTGAAACATTGCATTTTATCCATGCACGACGACTGCTTAGATACTCGCAGCACAGTTGCCCCATATAAATTGCCCATTAGCGCGGAGCTTGTCTTTGTCACTGTAGCAACTTTGCTCCATCAGCGGGAGAATGCGGTTCGACGCCCCTGTAAGCACATGTTTCTCTAATTCCTTTGTTTCAGGCAAGCCACTGTGACGTCAGACGCCTTTACGCATACAGCTTTGCGATGCTTAGACAGTAATAACATAATTCATGTTTACATTTCTTTAATTTTCGACGCATTGTCGTTATTCGTGACGCATCAATGACCAATTGATTATATGGCAATGCAATGAAAAAAGCGTGTGGAAAACAGTGTTAATGACAGATTTGAGAAGCACATTTCTTCAATGTTGGCTGCAGGGCATTCCTGTGCAGGTGACAATGGTAATTTTTCAAAACGACAAGGATATTTAAACACATGATTATTTGTTTGCTGTGCTCTATGGCCTCTGCTACAGACCTCATCGAAATGACACTTAGATATCTTAGGGTGTACATATCAAGTTTTCCCAAATGGTCTAGCGGATAGGCATCTACCTTGTAACGCAGGGCGGCCCGGGTTCGATTCCCGTCATGGCAAATGTTTTTTGTAGAAAAATAAAATGAGTCCCAACGTGTGCAACAGAACAGTTCGAAATCTCGTTACATTTGCATCGTCATGAACATGACTTATATCAGGCTAGCTAATTTTTTCTTTGTTCATTTTAAGTGTAGAAACAATATTTCGTTTGTGACCATTTTTTTCTGCCGTTTTGACAACAGGCTCATGACTAAAGAACACACGGCTGTCTGCTGATTGACGCTTGACTGTAGATTTTCGCTTTGTGTCAAAAGAACTCCCTAACGCACACTTTTTCAAAGTAGGTGAATTCATCAGATCTGTTTGAAACATTGCATTTTATCCATGCACGATGACTACTTAGATACTCGCAGCACAGTTGCCTCATATAAATTGCCCATGAGCGCGGAGCTTGTCTTTGTCACTGTAGCAACTTTGCTCCATCAGCGGGAGAAGGCGGTTCGACGCCCCTGTAAGCACATGTTTCTCTAATTCCTTTGTTTCAGGCAAGCCACTGTGACGTCAGACGCCTTTACGCATACAGCTTTGCGATGCTTAGACAGTAATAACATAATTCATGTTTACATTTCTTTAATTTCGACGCATTGTCGTTATTCGTGACGCATCAATGACCAATTGATTATATGGCAATGCAATGAAAAAAGCGTGTGGAAAACAGTGTTAATGACAGATTTGAGAAGCACATTTCTTCAATGTTGGCCGCATGGCATTCCTGTGCAGGTGACAATGGTAATTTTTCAAAACGACAAGGATATTTAAACACATGATTATTTGTTTGCTGTGCTCTATGGCCTCTGCTACAGACCTCATCGAAATGACACTTAGATATCTTAGGGTGTACATATCAAGTCTTCCCAAATGGTCTAGCGGATAGGAATCTGCCTTGTCACGCAGGGCGGCCCGGGTTCGATTCCCGTCATGGAAAATGATTTTTGTAGAAAAATAAAATGAGTCCCAACGTGTGCAACAGAACAGTTCGAAATCTCGTTACATTTGCATCGTCATGAACATGACTTATATCAGGCTAGCTAATTTTTTCTTTGTTCATTTTAAGTGTAGAAACAATATTTCGTTTGTGAACATTTTTTTCTGCCGTTTTGACAACAGGCTCATTACTAAAGAACACACGACTGTCTGCTGATTGACGCTTGACTGTAGATTTTCGCTTTGTGTCAAAAGAACTCCCTAACGCACACTTTTTCAAAGTAGGTGAATTCATCAGATCTGTTTGAAACATTGCATTTTATCCATGCACGACGACTACTTAGATACTCGCAGCACAGTTGCCTCATATAAATTGCCCATGAGCGCGGAGCTTGTCTTTGTCACTGTAGCAACTTTGCTCCATCAGCGGGAGAATGCGGTTCGACGCCCCTGTAAGCACATGTTTCTCTAATTCCTTTGTTTCAGGCAAGCCACTGTGACGTCAGACGCCTTTACGCATACAGCTTTGCGATGCTTAGACAGTAATAACATAATTCATGTTTACATTTCTTTAATTTTCGACGCTTTGTCGTTATTCGTGACGCATCAATGACCAATTGATTATATGGCAATGCAATGAAAAAAGCGTGTGGAAAACAGTGTTAATGACAGATTTGAGAAGCACATTTCTTCAATGTTGGCCGCATGGCATTCCTGTGCAGGTGACAATGGTAATTTTTCAAAACGACAAGGATATTTAAACACATGATTATTTGTTTGCTGTGCTCTATGGCCTCTGCTACAGACCTCATCGAAATGACACTTAGATATCTTAGGGTGTACATATCAAGTCTTCCCAAATGGTCTAGCGGATAGGCATCTACCTTGTAACGCAGGGCGGCCCGGGTTCAATTCCCGTCATGGCAAATGTTTTTTGTAGAAAAATAAAATGAGTCCCAACGTGTGCAACAGAACAGTTCGAAATCTCGTTACATTTGCATCGTCATGAACATGACTTATATCAGGCTAGCTAATTTTTTCTTTGTTCATTTTAAGTGTAGAAACAATATTTCGTTTGTGAACATTTTCTTCTGCCGTTTTGACAACAGGCTCATTACTAAAGAACACACGGCTGTCTGCTGATTGACGCTTGACTGTAGATTTTCGCTTTGTGTCAAAAGAACTCCCTAACGCACACTTTTTCAAAGTAGGTGAATTCATCAGATCTGTTTGAAACATTGCATTTTATCCATGCACGACGACTGCTTAGATACTCGCAGCACAGTTGCCCCATATAAATTGCCCATTAGCGCGGAGCTTGTCTTTGTCACTGTAGCAACTTTGCTCCATCAGCGGGAGAATGCGGTTCGACGCCCCTGTAAGCACATGTTTCTCTAATTCCTTTGTTTCAGGCAAGCCACTGTGACGTCAGACGCCTTTACGCATACAGCTTTGCGATGCTTAGACAGTAATAACATAATTCATGTTTACATTTCTTTAATTTTCGACGCATTGTCGTTATTCGTGACGCATCAATGACCAATTGATTATATGGCAATGCAATGAAAAAAGCGTGTGGAAAACAGTGTTAATGACAGATTTGAGAAGCACATTTCTTCAATGTTGGCTGCAGGGCATTCCTGTGCAGGTGACAATGGTAATTTTTCAAAACGACAAGGATATTTAAACACATGATTATTTGTTTGCTGTGCTCTATGGCCTCTGCTACAGACCTCATCGAAATGACACTTAGATATCTTAGGGTGTACATATCAAGTTTTCCCAAATGGTCTAGCGGATAGGCATCTACCTTGTAACGCAGGGCGGCCCGGGTTCGATTCCCGTCATGGCAAATGTTTTTTGTAGAAAAATAAAATGAGTCCCAACGTGTGCAACAGAACAGTTCGAAATCTCGTTACATTTGCATCGTCATGAACATGACTTATATCAGGCTAGCTAATTTTTTCTTTGTTCATTTTAAGTGTAGAAACAATATTTCGTTTGTGACCATTTTTTTCTGCCGTTTTGACAACAGGCTCATGACTAAAGAACACACGGCTGTCTGCTGATTGACGCTTGACTGTAGATTTTCGCTTTGTGTCAAAAGAACTCCCTAACGCACACTTTTTCAAAGTAGGTGAATTCATCAGATCTGTTTGAAACATTGCATTTTATCCATGCACGATGACTACTTAGATACTCGCAGCACAGTTGCCTCATATAAATTGCCCATGAGCGCGGAGCTTGTCTTTGTCACTGTAGCAACTTTGCTCCATCAGCGGGAGAAGGCGGTTCGACGCCCCTGTAAGCACATGTTTCTCTAATTCCTTTGTTTCAGGCAAGCCACTGTGACGTCAGACGCCTTTACGCATACAGCTTTGCGATGCTTAGACAGTAATAACATAATTCATGTTTACATTTCTTTAATTTCGACGCATTGTCGTTATTCGTGACGCATCAATGACCAATTGATTATATGGCAATGCAATGAAAAAAGCGTGTGGAAAACAGTGTTAATGACAGATTTGAGAAGCACATTTCTTCAATGTTGGCCGCATGGCATTCCTGTGCAGGTGACAATGGTAATTTTTCAAAACGACAAGGATATTTAAACACATGATTATTTGTTTGCTGTGCTCTATGGCCTCTGCTACAGACCTCATCGAAATGACACTTAGATATCTTAGGGTGTACATATCAAGTCTTCCCAAATGGTCTAGCGGATAGGAATCTGCCTTGTCACGCAGGGCGGCCCGGGTTCGATTCCCGTCATGGAAAATGATTTTTGTAGAAAAATAAAATGAGTCCCAACGTGTGCAACAGAACAGTTCGAAATCTCGTTACATTTGCATCGTCATGAACATGACTTATATCAGGCTAGCTAATTTTTTCTTTGTTCATTTTAAGTGTAGAAACAATATTTCGTTTGTGAACATTTTTTTCTGCCGTTTTGACAACAGGCTCATGACTAAAGAACACACGGCTGTCTGCTGATTGACGCTTGACTGTAGATTTTCGCTTTGTGTCAAAAGAACTCCCTAACGCACACTTTTTCAAAGTAGGTGAATTCATCAGATCTGTTTGAAACATTGCATTTTATCCATGCACGATGACTACTTAGATATTCGCAGCACAGTTGCCTCATATAAATTGCCCATGAGCGCGGAGCTTGTCTTTGTCACTGTAGCAACTTTGCTCCATCAGCGGGAGAAGGCGGTTCGACGCCCCTGTAAGCACATGTTTCTCTAATTCCTTTGTTTCAGGCAAGCCACTGTGACGTCAGACGCCTTTACGCATACAGCTTTGCGATGCTTAGACAGTAATAACATAATTCATGTTTACATTTCTTTAATTTCGACGCATTGTCGTTATTCGTGACGCATCAATGACCAATTGATTATATGGCAATGCAATGAAAAAAGCGTGTGGAAAACAGTGTTAATGACAGATTTGAGAAGCACATTTCTTCAATGTTGGCCGCATGGCATTCCTGTGCAGGTGACAATGGTTATTTTTCAAAACGACAAGGATATTTAAACACATGATTATTTGTTTGCTGTGCTCTATGGCCTCTGCTACAGACCTCATCGAAATGACACTTAGATATCTTAGGGTGTACATATCAAGTCTTCCCAAATGGTCTAGCGGATAGGAATCTGCCTTGTCACGCAGGGCGGCCCGGGTTCGATTCCCGTCATGGAAAATGATTTTTGTAGAAAAATAAAATGAGTCCCAACGTGTGCAACAGAACAGTTCGAAATCTCGTTACATTTGCATCGTCATGAACATGACTTATATCAGGCTAGCTAATTTTTTCTTTGTTCATTTTAAGTGTAGAAACAATATTTCGTTTGTGAACATTTTTTTCTGCCGTTTTGACAACAGGCTCATTACTAAAGAACACACGGCTGTCTGCTGATTGACGCTTGACTGTAGATTTTCGCTTTGTGTCAAAAGAACTCCCTAACGCACACTTTTTCAAAGTAGGTGAATTCATCAGATCTGTTTGAAACATTGCATTTTATCCATGCACGACGACTACTTAGATACTCGCAGCACAGTTGCCTCATATAAATTGCCCATGAGCGCGGAGCTTGTCTTTGTCACTGTAGCAACTTTGCTCCATCAGCGGGAGAAGGCGGTTCGATGCCCCTGTAAGCACATGTTTCTCTAATTCCTTTGTTTCAGGCAAGCCACTGTGACGTCAGACGCCTTTACGCATACAGCTTTGCGATGCTTAGACAGTAATAACATAATTCATGTTTACATTTCTTTAATTTCGACGCATTGTCGTTATTCGTGACGCATCAATGACCAATTGATTATATGGCAATGCAATGAAAAAAGCGTGTGGAAAACAGTGTTAATGACAGATTTGAGAAGCACATTTCTTCAATGTTGGCCGCATGGCATTCCTGTGCAGGTGACAATGGTAATTTTTCAAAACGACAAGGATATTTAAACACATGATTATTTGTTTGCTGTGCTCTATGGCCTCTGCTACAGACCTCATCGAAATGACACTTAGATATCTTAGGGTGTACATATCAAGTCTTCCCAAATGGTCTAGCGGATAGGAATCTGCCTTGTCACGCAGGGCGGCCCGGGTTCGATTCCCGTCATGGCAAATGATTTTTGTAGAAAAATAAAATGAGTCCCAACGTGTGCAACAGAACAGTTCGAAATCTCGTTACATTTGCATCGTCATGAACATGACTTATATCAGGCTAGCTCATTTTTTCTTTGTTCATTTTAAGTGTAGAAACAATATTTCGTTTGTGACCATTTTTTCTGCCGTTTTGACAACAGGCTCATGACTAAAGAACACACGGCTGTCTGCTGATTGACGCTTGACTGTAGATTTTCGCTTTGTGTCAAAAGAACTTCCTAACGCACACTTTTTCAAAGTAGGTGAATTCATCAGATCTGTTTGAAACATTGCATTTTATCCATGCACGACGACTGCTTAGATACTCGCAGCACAGTTGCCCCATATACATTGCCCATGAGCGCGGAGCTTGTCTTTGTCACTGTAGCAACTTTGCTCCATCAGCGGGAGAAGGCGGTTCGACGCCCCTGTAAGCACATGTTTCTCTGATTCCTTTGTTTCAGGCAAGCCACTGTGACGTCAGACGCCTTTACGCATGCAGCTTTGCGATGCTTAGACAGTAATAACATAATTCATGTTTACATTTCTTTAATTTTCGACGCATTGTCGTTATTCGTGACGCATCAATGACCAATTGATTATATGGCAATGCAATGAAAAAAGCGTGTGGAAAACAGTGTTAATGACAGATTTGAGAAGCACATTTCTTCAATGTTGGCCGCATGGCATTCCTGTGCAGGTGACAATGGTAATTTTTCAAAACGACAAGGATATTTAAACACATGATTATTTGTTTGCTGTGCTCTATGGCCTCTGCTACAGACCTCATCGAAATGACACTTAGATATCTTAGGGTGTACATATCAAGTCTTCCCAAATGGTCTAGCAGATAGGCATCTACCTTGTAACGCAGGGCGGCCCGGGTTCGATTCCCGTCATGGCAAATTTTGTTGTAGAAAAATAAAATGAGTCCCAACGTGTGCAACAGAACAGTTCGAAATCTCGTTACATTTGCATCGTCATGAACATGACTTATATCAGGCTAGCTCATTTTTTCTTTGTTCATTTTAAGTGTAGAAACAACATTTCGTTTGTGACCATTTTTTTCTGCCGTTTTGACAACAGGCTCATGACTAAAGAACACACGGCTGTCTGCTGATTGACGCTTGATTGTAGATTTTCGCTTTGTGTCAAAAGAACTTCCTAACGCACACTTTTTCAAAGTAGGTGAATTCATCAGATCTGTTTGAAACATTGCATTTTATCCATGCACGACGACTGCTTAGATACTCGCAGCACAGTTGCCCCATATAAATTGCCCATGAGCGCGGAGCTTGTCTTTGTCACTGTAGCAACTTTGCTCCATCAGCGGGAGAAGGCGGTTCGACGCCCCTGTAAGCACATGATTCTCTAATTCCTTTGTTTCAGGCAAGCCACTGTGACGTCAGACGCCTTTACGCATACAGCTTTGCGATGCTTAGACAGTAATAACATAATTCATGTTTACATTTCTTTAATTTTCGACGCATTGTCGTTATTCGTGACGCATCAATGACCAATTGATTATATGGCAATGCAATGAAAAAAGCGTGTGGAAAACAGTGTTAATGACAGATTTGAGAAGCACATTTCTTCAATGTTGGCCGCATGGCATTCCTGTGCAGGTGACAATGGTAATTTTTCAAAACGACAAGGATATTTAAACACATGATTATTTGTTTGCTGTGCTCTATGGCCTCTGCTACAGACCTCATCGAAATGACACTTAGATATCTTAGGGTGTACATATCAAGTCTTCCCAAATGGTCTAGCGGATAGGAATCTGCCTTGTCACGCAGGGCGGCCGGGGTTCGATTCCCGTCATGGCAAATGATTTTTGTAGAAAAATAAAATGAGTCCCAACGTGTGCAACAGAACAGTTCGAAATCTCGTTACATTTGCATCGTCATGAACATGACTTATATCAGGCTAGCTAATTTTTTCTTTGTTCATTTTAAGTGTAGAAACAATATTTCGTTTGTGAACATTTTTTTCTGCCGTTTTGACAACAGGCTCATTACTAAAGAACACACGGCTGTCTGCTGATTGACGCTTGACTGTAGATTTTCGCTTTGTGTCAAAAGAACTCCCTAACGCACACTTTTTCAAAGTAGGTGAATTCATCAGATCTGTTTGAAACATTGCATTTTATCCATGCACGACGACTACTTAGATACTCGCAGCACAGTTGCCTCATATAAATTGCCCATGAGCGCGGAGCTTGTCTTCGTCACTGTAGCAACTTTGCTCCATCAGCGGGAGAAGGCGGTTCGACGCCCCTGTAAGCACATGTTTCTCTAATTCCTTTGTTTCAGGCAAGCCACTGTGACGTCAGACGCCTTTACGCATACAGCTTTGCGATGCTTAGACAGTAATAACATAATTCATGTTTACATTTCTTTAATTTTCGACGCATTGTCGTTATTCGTGACGCTTCAATGACCAATTGATTATATGGCAATGCAATGAAAAAAGCGTGTGGAAAACAGTGTTAATGACAGATTTGAGAAGCACATTTCTTCAATGTTGGCCGCATGGCATTCCTGTGCAGGTGACAATGGTAATTTTTCAAAACGACAAGGATATTTCAACACATGATTATTTGTTTGCTGTGCTCTATGGCCTCTGCTACAGACCTCATCGAAATGACACTTAGATATCTTAGGGTGTACATATCAAGTTTTCCCAAATGGTCTAGCGGATAGGCATCTACCTTGTAACGCAGGGCGCCCCGGGTTCGATTCCCGTCATGGCAAATGTTTTTTGTAGAAAAATAAAATGAGTCCCAACGTGTGCAACAGAACAGTTCGAAATCTCGTTACATTTGCATCGTCATGAACATGACTTATATCAGGCCAGCTAATTTTTTCTTTGTTCATTTTAAGTGTAGAAACAATATTTCGTTTGTGAACATTTTTTTCTGCCGTTTTGACAACAGGCTCATGACTAAAGAACACACGGCTGTCTGCTGATTGACGCTTGACTGTAGATTTTCGCTTTGTGTCAAAAGAACTCCCTAACGCACACTTTTTCAAAGTAGGTGAATTCATCAGATCTGTTTGAAACATTGCATTTTATCCATGCACGACGACTACTTAGATACTCGCGGCACAGTTGCCTCATATAAATTGCCCATGAGCGCGGAGCTTGTCTTTGTCACTGCAGCAACTTTGCTCCATCAGCGGGAGAAGGGGGTTCGACGCCCCTGTAAGCACATGTTTCTCTAATTCCTTTGTTTCAGGCAAGCCACTGTGACGTCAGACGCCTTTACGCATACAGCTTTGCGATGCTTAGACAGTAATAACATAATTCATGTTTACATTTCTTTAATTTTCGACGCATTGTCGTTATTCGTGACGCATCAATGACCAATTGATTATATGGCAATGCAATGAAAAAAGCGTGTGGAAAACAGTGTTAATGACAGATTTGAGAAGCACATTTCTTCAATGTTGGCCGCATGGCATTCCTGTGCAGGTGACAATGGTAATTTTTCAAAACGACAAGGATATTTCAACACATGATTATTTGTTTGCTGTGCTCTATGGCCTCTGCTACAGACCTCATCGAAATGACACTTAGATATCTTAGGGTGTACATATCAAGTCTTCCCAAATGGTCTAGCGGATAGGAATCTGCCTTGTCACGCAGGGCGGCCCGGGTTCGATTCCCGTCATGGCAAATGATTTTTGTAGAAAAATAAAATGAGTCCCAACGTGTGCAACAGAACAGTTCGAAATCTCGTTACATTTGCATCGTCATGAACATGACTTATATCAGGCTAGCTAATTTTTTCTTTGTTCAATTTAAGTGTAGAAACAATATTTCGTTTGTGAACATTTTTTTCTGCCGTTTTGACAACAGGCTCATTATTAAAGAACACACGGCTGTCTGCTGATTGACGCTTGACTGTAGATTTTCGCTTTGTGTCAAAAGAACTCCCTAACGCACACTTTTTCAAAGTAGGTGAATTCATCAGATCTGTTTGAAACATTGCATTTTATCCATGCACGACGACTACTGAGATACTCGCAGCACAGTTGCCCCATATACATTGCCCATGAGCGCGGAGCTTGTCTTTGTCACTGTAGCAACTTTGCTCCATCAGCGTGAGAAGGCGCTTCGACGCCCCTGTAAGCACATGTTTCTCTGATTCCTTTGTTTCAGGCAAGCCACTGTGACGTCAGACGCCTTTACGCATACAGCTTTGCGATGCTTAGACAGTAATAACATAATTCATGTTTACATTTCTTTAATTTTCGACGCATTGTCGTTATTCGTGACGCATCAATGACCAATTGATTATATGGCAATGCAATGAAAAAAGCGTGTGGAAAACAGTGTTAATGACAGATTTGAGAAGCACATTTCTTCAATGTTGGCCGCATGGCATTCCTGTGCAGGTGACAATGGTAATTTTTCAAAACGACAAGGATATTTAAACACATGATTATTTGTTTGCTGTGCTCTATGGCCTCTGCTACAGACCTCATCGAAATGACACTTAGATATCTTAGGGTGTACATATCAAGTCTTCCCAAATGGTCTAGCGGATAGGCATCTACCTTGTAACGCAGGGCGGCCCGGTTTCGATTCCCGTCATGGCAAATGTTTTTTGTAGAAAAATAAAATGAGTCCCAACGTGTGCAACAGAACAGTTCGAAATCTCGTTACATTAGCATCGTCATGAACATGACTTATATCAAGCTAGCTAATTTTTTCTTTGTTCATTTTAAGTGTAGAAACAATATTTCGTTTGTGAACATTTTTTTCTGCCGTTTTGACAACAGGCTCATGACTAAAGAACACACGGCTGTCTGCTGATTGACGCTTGACTGTAGATTTTCGCTTTGTGTCAAAAGAACTTCCTAACGCACACTTTTTCAAAGTAGGTGAATTCATCAGATCTGTTTGAAACATTGCATTTTATCCATGCACGACGACTGCTTAGATACTCGCAGCACAGTTGCCCCATATAAATTGCCCATGAGCGCGGAGCTTGTCTTTGTCACTGTAGCAACTTTGCTCCATCAGCGGGAGAATGCGGTTCGACGCCCCTGTAAGCACATGTTTCTATAATTCCTTTGTTTCAGGCAAGCCACTGTGACGTCAGACGCCTTTACGCATACAGCTTTGCGATGCTTAGACAGTAATAACATAATTCATGTTTACATTTCTTTAATTTTCGACGCATTGTCGTTATTCGTGACGCATCAATGACCAATTGATTATATGGCAATGCAATGAAAAAAGCGTGTGGAAAACAGTGTTAATGACAGATTTGAGAAGCACATTTCTTCAATGTTGGCCGCATGGCATTCCTGTGCAGGTGACAATGGTAATTTTTCAAAACGACAAGGATATTTAAACACATGATTATTTGTTTGCTGTGCTCTATGGCCTCTGCTACAGACCTCATCGAAATGACACTTAGATATCTTAGGGTGTACATATCAAGTCTTCCCAAATGGTCTAGCGGATAGGCATCTACCTTGTAACGCAGGGCGCCCCGGGTTTGATTCCCGTCATGGCAAATGTTTTTTGTAGATAAATAAAATGAGTCCCAACGTGTGCAACAGAACAGTTCGAAATCTCGTTACATTTGCATCGTCGTGAACATGACTTATATCAGGCTAGCTAATTTTTTCTTTGTTCATTTTAAGTGTAGAAACAATATTTCGTTTGTGAACATTTTTTTCTGCCGTTTTGACAACAGGCTCATTACTAAAGAACACACGGCTGTCTGCTGATTGACGCTTGACTGTAGATTTTCGCTTTGTGTCAAAAGAACTCCCTAACGCACACTTTTTCAAAGTAGGTGAATTCATCAGATCTGTTTGAAACATTGCATTTTATCCATGCACGACGACTACTTAGATACTCGCAGCACAGTTGCCTCATATAAATTGCCCATGAGCGCGGAGCTTGTCTTTGTCACTGTAGCAACTTTGCTCCATCAGCGGGAGAAGGCGGTTCGACGCCCCTGTAAGCACATGTTTCTCTAATTCCTTTGTTTCAGGCAAGCCACTGTGACGTCAGATGCCTTTACGCATACAGCTTTGCGATGCTTAGACAGTAATAACATAATTCATGTTTACATTTCTTTAATTTTCGACGCATTGTCGTTATTCGTGACGCATCAATGACCAATTGATTATATGGCAATGCAATGAAAAAAGCGTGTGGAAAACAGTGTTAATGACAGATTTGAGAAGCACATTTCTTCAATGTTGGCCGCATGGCATTCCTGTGCAGGTGACAATGGTAATTTTTCAAAACGACAAGGATATTTAAACACATGATTATTTGTTTGCTGTGCTCTATGGCCTCTGCTACAGACCTCATCGAAATGACACTTAGATATCTTAGGGTGTACATATCAAGTCTTCCCAAATGGTCTAGCGGATAGGCATCTACCTTATAACGCAGGGCGGCCCGGGTTCGATACCCGTCATGGCAAATGTTTTTTGTAGAAAAATAAAATGAGTCCCAACGTGTGCAACAGAACAGTTCGAAATCTCGTTACATTTGCATCGTCATGAACATGACTTATATCAGGCTAGCTCATTTTTTCTTTGTTCATTTTAAGTGTAGAAACAATATTTCGTTTGTGAACATTTTTTTCTGCCGTTTTGACAACAGGCTCATGACTAAAGAACACACGGCTGTCTGCTGATTGACGCTTGACTGTAGATTTTCGCTTTGTGTCAAAAGAACTTCCTAACGCACACTTTTTCAAAGTAGGTGAATTCATCAGATCTGTTTGAAACATTGCATTTTATCCATGCACGACGACTACTTAGATACTCGCAGCACAGTTGCCTCATATACATTGCCCATGAGCGCGGAGCTTGTCTTTGTCACTGTAGCAACTTTGCTCCATCAGCGGAAGAAGGCGGTTCGACGCCCCTGTAAGCACATGTTTCTCTAATTCCTTTGTTTCAGGCAAGCCACTGTGACGTCAGACGCCTTTACGCATGCAGCTTTGCGATGCTTAGACAGTAATAACATAATTCATGTTTACATTTCTTTAATTTTCGACGCATTGTCGTTATTCGTGACGCATCAATGACCAATTGATTATATGGCAATGCAATGAAAAAAGCGTGTGGAAAACAGTGTTAATGACAGATTTGAGAAGCACATTTCTTCAATGTTGGCCGCATGGCATTCCTGTGCAGGTGACAATGGTAATTTTTCAAAACGACAAGGATATTTCAACACATGATTATTTGTTTGCTGTGCTCTATGGCCTCTGCTACAGACCTCATCGAAATGACACTTAGATATCTTAGGGTGTACATATCAAGTCTTCCCAAATGGTCTAGCGGATAGGAATCTGCCTTGTCACGCAGGGCGGCCCGGGTTCGATTCCCGTCATGGCAAATGATTTTTGTAGAAAAATAAAATGAGTCCCAACGTGTGCAACAGAACAGTTCGAAATCTCGTTACATTTGCATCGTCATGAACATGACTTATATCAGGCTAGCTAATTTTTTCTTTGTTCAATTTAAGTGTAGAAACAATATTTCGTTTGTGAACATTTTTTTCTGCCGTTTTGACAACAGGCTCATTATTAAAGAACACACGGCTGTCTGCTGATTGACGCTTGACTGTAGATTTTCGCTTTGTGTCAAAAGAACTCCCTAACGCACACTTTTTCAAAGTAGGTGAATTCATCAGATCTGTTTGAAACATTGCATTTTATCCATGCACGACGACTACTGAGATACTCGCAGCACAGTTGCCCCATATACATTGCCCATGAGCGCGGAGCTTGTCTTTGTCACTGTAGCAACTTTGCTCCATCAGCGTGAGAAGGCGCTTCGACGCCCCTGTAAGCACATGTTTCTCTGATTCCTTTGTTTCAGGCAAGCCACTGTGACGTCAGACGCCTTTACGCATACAGCTTTGCGATGCTTAGACAGTAATAACATAATTCATGTTTACATTTCTTTAATTTTCGACGCATTGTCGTTATTCGTGACGCATCAATGACCAATTGATTATATGGCAATGCAATGAAAAAAGCGTGTGGAAAACAGTGTTAATGACAGATTTGAGAAGCACATTTCTTCAATGTTGGCCGCATGGCATTCCTGTGCAGGTGACAATGGTAATTTTTCAAAACGACAAGGATATTTAAACACATGATTATTTGTTTGCTGTGCTCTATGGCCTCTGCTACAGACCTCATCGAAATGACACTTAGATATCTTAGGGTGTACATATCAAGTCTTCCCAAATGGTCTAGCGGATAGGCATCTACCTTGTAACGCAGGGCGGCCCGGTTTCGATTCCCGTCATGGCAAATGTTTTTTGTAGAAAAATAAAATGAGTCCCAACGTGTGCAACAGAACAGTTCGAAATCTCGTTACATTTGCATCGTCATGAACATGACTTATATCAGGCTAGCTAATTTTTTCTTTGTTCATTTTAAGTGTAGAAACAATATTTCGTTTGTGACCATTTTTTTCTGCCGTTTTGACAACAGGCTCATTACTAAAGAACACACGGCTGTCTGCTGATTGACGCTTGACTGTAGATTTTCGCTTTGTGTCAAAAGAACTCCCTAACGCACACTTTTTCAAAGTAGGTGAATTCATCAGATCTGTTTGAAACATTGCATTTTATCCATGCACGACGACTACTTAGATACTCGCAGCACAGTTGCCTCATATAAATTGCCCATGAGCGCGGAGCTTGTCTTTGTCACTGTAGCAACTTTGCTCCATCAGCGGGAGAAGGCGGTTCGACGCCCCTGTAAGCACATGTTTCTCTAATTCCTTTGTTTCAGGCAAGCCACTGTGACGTCAGATGCCTTTACGCATACAGCTTTGCGATGCTTAGACAGTAATAACATAATTCATGTTTACATTTCTTTAATTTTCGACGCATTGTCGTTATTCGTGACGCATCAATGACCAATTGATTATATGGCAATGCAATGAAAAAAGCGTGTGGAAAACAGTGTTAATGACAGATTTGAGAAGCACATTTCTTCAATGTTGGCCGCATGGCATTCCTGTGCAGGTGACAATGGTAATTTTTCAAAACGACAAGGATATTTAAACACATGATTATTTGTTTGCTGTGCTCTATGGCCTCTGCTACAGACCTCATCGAAATGACACTTAGATATCTTAGGGTGTACATATCAAGTCTTCCCAAATGGTCTAGCGGATAGGCATCTACCTTATAACGCAGGGCGGCCCGGGTTCGATACCCGTCATGGCAAATGTTTTTTGTAGAAAAATAAAATGAGTCCCAACGTGTGCAACAGAACAGTTCGAAATCTCGTTACATTTGCATCGTCATGAACATGACTTATATCAGGCTAGCTCATTTTTTCTTTGTTCATTTTAAGTGTAGAAACAATATTTCGTTTGTGAACATTTTTTTCTGCCGTTTTGACAACAGGCTCATGACTAAAGAACACACGGCTGTCTGCTGATTGACGCTTGACTGTAGATTTTCGCTTTGTGTCAAAAGAACTTCCTAACGCACACTTTTTCAAAGTAGGTGAATTCATCAGATCTGTTTGAAACATTGCATTTTATCCATGCACGACGACTACTTAGATACTCGCAGCACAGTTGCCTCATATACATTGCCCATGAGCGCGGAGCTTGTCTTTGTCACTGTAGCAACTTTGCTCCATCAGCGGAAGAAGGCGGTTCGACGCCCCTGTAAGCACATGTTTCTCTAATTCCTTTGTTTCAGGCAAGCCACTGTGACGTCAGACGCCTTTACGCATGCAGCTTTGCGATGCTTAGACAGTAATAACATAATTCATGTTTACATTTCTTTAATTTTCGACGCATTGTCGTTATTCGTGACGCATCAATGACCAATTGATTATATGGCAATGCAATGAAAAAAGCGTGTGGAAAACAGTGTTAATGACAGATTTGAGAAGCACATTTCTTCAATGTTGGCCGCATGGCATTCCTGTGCAGGTGACAATGGTAATTTTTCAAAACGACAAGGATATTTAAACACATGATTATTTGTTTGCTGTGCTCTATGGCCTCTGCTACAGACCTCATCGAAATGACACTTAGATATCTTAGGGTGTACATGTCAAGTCTTCCCAAATGGTCTAGCGGATAGGCATCTACCTTGTAACGCAGGGCGGCCCGGGTTCGATTCCCGTCATGGCAAATGTTTTTTGTAGAAAAATAAAATGAGTCCCAACGTGTGCAACAGAACAGTTCGAAATCTCGTTACATTAGCATCGTCATGAACATGACTTATATCAGGCTAGCTAATTTTTTCTTTGTTCATTTTAAGTGTAGAAACAATATTTCGTTTGTGAACATTTTTTTCTGCCGTTTTGACAACAGGCTCATGACTAAAGAACACACGGCTGTCTGCTGATTGACGCTTGACTGTAGATTTTCGCTTTGTGTCAAAAGAACTTCCTAACGCACACTTTTTCAAAGTAGGTGAATTCATCAGATCTGTTTGAAACATTGCATTTTATCCATGCACGATGACTGCTTAGATACTCGCAGCACAGTTGCCCCATATAAATTGCCCATGAGCGCGGAGCTTGTCTTTGTCGCTGTAGCAACTTTGCTCCATCAGCGGGAGAAGGCGCTTCGACGCCCCTGTAAGCACATGTTTCTATAATTCCTTTGTTTCAGGCAAGCCACTGTGACGTCAGACGCCTTTACGCATACAGCTTTGCGATGCTTAGACAGTAATAACATAATTCATGTTTACATTTCTTTAATTTTCGACGCATTGTCGTTATTCGTGACGCATCAATGACCAATTGATTATATGGCAATGCAATGAAAAAAGCGTGTGGAAAACAGTGTTAATGACAGATTTGAGAAGCACATTTCTTCAATGTTGGCCGCATGGCATTCCTGTGCAGGTGACAATGGTAATTTTTCAAAACGACAAGGATATTTAAACACATGATTATTTGTTTGCTGTGCTCTATGGCCTCTGCTACAGACCTCATCGAAATGACACTTAGATATCTTAGGGTGTACATATCAAGTCTTCCCAAATGGTCTAGCGGATAGGAATCTGCCTTGTAAAGCAGGGCGGCCCGGGTTCGATTCCCGTCTTGGCAAAGGATTTTTGTAGAAAAATAAAATGAGTCCCAACGTGTGCAACAGAACAGTTCGAAATCTCGTTACATTTGCATCGTCATGAACATGACTTATATCAGGCTAGCTAATTTTTTCTTTGTTCATTTTAAGTGTAGAAACAATATTTCGTTTGTGAACATTTTCTTCTGCCGTTTTGACAACAGGCTCATGACTAAAGAACACACGACTGTCTGCTGATTGACGCTTGACTGTAGATTTTCGCTTTGTGTCAAAAGAACTCCCTAACGCACACTTTTTCAAAGTAGGTGAATTCATCAGATCTGTTTGAAACATTGCATTTTATCCATGCACGACGACTACTTAGATACTCGCAGCACAGTTGCCTCATATAAATTGCCCATGAGCGCGGAGCTTGTCTTTGTCACTGTAGCAACTTTGCTCCATCAGCGGGAGAAGGCGGTTCGACGCCCCTGTAAGCACATGTTTCTCTAATTCCTTTGTTTCAGGCAAGCCACTGTGACGTCAGACGCCTTTACGCATACAGCTTTGCGATGCTTAGACAGTAATAACATAATTCATGTTTACATTTCATTAATTTTCGACGCATTGTCGTTATTCGTGACGCATCAATGACCAATTGATTATATGGCAATGCAATGAAAAAAGCGTGTGGAAAACAGTGTTAATGACAGATTTGAAAAGCACATTTCTTCAATGTTGGCCGCAGGGCATTCCTGTGCAGGTGACAATGGTAATTTTTCAAAACGACAAGGATATTTAAACACATGATTATTTGTTTGCTGTGCTCTATGGCCTCTGCTACAGACCTCATCGAAATGACACTTAGATATCTTAGGGTGTACATATCAAGTCTTCCCAAATGGTCTAGCGGATAGGAATCTGCCTTGTCACGCAGGGCGGCCCGGGTTCGATTGCCGTCATGGCAAAGGATTTTTGTAGAAAAATAAAATGAGTCCCAACGTGTGCAACAGAACAGTTCGAAATCTCGTTACATTAGCATCGTCATGAACATGACTTATATCAAGCTAGCTAATTTTTTCTTTGTTCATTTTAAGTGTAGAAACAATATTTCGTTTGTGAACATTTTTTTCTGCCGTTTTGACAACAGGCTCATGACTAAAGAACACACGGCTGTCTGCTGATTGACGCTTGACTGTAGATTTTCGCTTTGTGTCAAAAGAACTTCCTAACGCACACTTTTTCAAAGTAGGTGAATTCATCAGATCTGTTTGAAACATTGCATTTTATCCATGCACGACGACTGCTTAGATACTCGCAGCACAGTTGCCCCATATAAATTGCCCATGAGCGCGGAGCTTGTCTTTGTCACTGTAGCAACTTTGCTCCATCAGCGGGAGAATGCGGTTCGACGCCCCTGTAAGCACATGTTTCTATAATTCCTTTGTTTCAGGCAAGCCACTGTGACGTCAGACGCCTTTACGCATACAGCTTTGCGATGCTTAGACAGTAATAACATAATTCATGTTTACATTTCTTTAATTTTCGACGCATTGTCGTTATTCGTGACGCATCAATGACCAATTGATTATATGGCAATGCAATGAAAAAAGCGTGTGGAAAACAGTGTTAATGACAGATTTGAGAAGCACATTTCTTCAATGTTGGCCGCATGGCATTCCTGTGCAGGTGACAATGGTAATTTTTCAAAACGACAAGGATATTTAAACACATGATTATTTGTTTGCTGTGCTCTATGGCCTCTGCTACAGACCTCATCGAAATGACACTTAGATATCTTAGGGTGTACATATCAAGTCTTCCCAAATGGTCTAGCGGATAGGAATCTGCCTTGTAAAGCAGGGCGGCCCGGGTTCGATTCCCGTCTTGGCAAAGGATTTTTGTAGAAAAATAAAATGAGTCCCAACGTGTGCAACAGAACAGTTCGAAATCTCGTTACATTTGCATCGTCATGAACATGACTTATATCAGGCTAGCTAATTTTTTCTTTGTTCATTTTAAGTGTAGAAACAATATTTCGTTTGTGAACATTTTCTTCTGCCGTTTTGACAACAGGCTCATGACTAAAGAACACACGACTGTCTGCTGATTGACGCTTGACTGTAGATTTTCGCTTTGTGTCAAAAGAACTCCCTAACGCACACTTTTTCAAAGTAGGTGAATTCATCAGATCTGTTTGAAACATTGCATTTTATCCATGCACGACGACTACTTAGATACTCGCAGCACAGTTGCCTCATATAAATTGCCCATGAGCGCGGAGCTTGTCTTTGTCACTGTAGCAACTTTGCTCCATCAGCGGGAGAAGGCGGTTCGACGCCCCTGTAAGCACATGTTTCTCTAATTCCTTTGTTTCAGGCAAGCCACTGTGACGTCAGACGCCTTTACGCATACAGCTTTGCGATGCTTAGACAGTAATAACATAATTCATGTTTACATTTCATTAATTTTCGACGCATTGTCGTTATTCGTGACGCATCAATGACCAATTGATTATATGGCAATGCAATGAAAAAAGCGTGTGGAAAACAGTGTTAATGACAGATTTGAGAAGCACATTTCTTCAATGTTGGCCGCAGGGCATTCCTGTGCAGGTGACAATGGTAATTTTTCAAAACGACAAGGATATTTAAACACATGATTATTTGTTTGCTGTGCTCTATGGCCTCTGCTACAGACCTCATCGAAATGACACTTAGATATCTTAGGGTGTACATATCAAGTCTTCCCAAATGGTCTAGCGGATAGGAATCTGCCTTGTCACGCAGGGCGGCCCGGGTTCGATTCCCGTCATGGCAAATGATTCTTGTAGAAAAATAAAATGAGTCTCAACGTGTGCAACAGAACAGTTTGAAATCTCGTTACATTTGCATCGTCATGAACATGACTTATATCAGGCTAGCTCATTTTTTCTTTGTTCATTTTAAGTGTAGAAACAATATTTCGTTTGTGACCATTTTTTTCTGCCGTTTTGACAACAGGCTCATGACTAAAGAACACACGGCTGTCTGCTGATTGACGCTTGACTGTAGATTTTGGCTTTGTGTCAAAAGGACTCCCTTAACGCACACTTTTTCAAAGTAGGTGAATTCATCAGATCTGTTTGAAACATTGCATTTTATCCATGCACGACGACTGCTTAGATACTCGCAGCACAGTTGCCCCATATAAATTGCCCATGAGCGCGGAGCTTGTCTTTGTCACTGTAGCAACTTTGCTCCATCAGGGGGACAAGCCGGTTCGACGCCCCTGCAAGCACATGTTTCTCTAATTCCTTTGTTTCAGGCAAGCCACCGTGACGTCAGACGCCTTTGCGCATACAGCTTTGCGATGCTTAGACAGTAATAACATAATTCATGTTTACATTTCTTTAATTTTCGACGCATTGTCGTTATTCGTGACGCATCAATGACCAATTGATTATATGGCAATGCAATGAAAAAAGCGTGTGGAAAACAGTGTTAATGACAGATTTGAGAAGCACATTTCTTCAATGTTGGCCGCATGGCATTCCTGTGCAGGTGACAATGGTAATTTTTCAAAACGACAAGGATATTTAAACACATGATTATTTGTTTGGTGTGCTCTATGGCCTCTGCTACAGACCTCATTGAAATGACACTTAGATATCTTAGGGTCTACATATGAAATCTTCCCAAATGGTCTAGCGGATAGGAATCTGCCTTGTAACGCAGGGCGGCCCGGGTTCGATTCCCGTCATGGCAAATGATTCTTGTCGAAAAATAAAATGAGTCCCAACGTGTGCAACAGAACAGTTTGAAATCTCGTTACATTTGCATCGTCATGAACATGACTTATATCAGGCTAGCTCATTTTTTCTTTGTTCATTTTAAGTGTAGAAACAATATGTCGTTTGTGACCATTTTTTTCTGCCGTTTTGACAACAGGCTCATGACTAAAGAACACACGGCTGTCTGCTGATTGACGCTTGACTGTAGATTTTCGCTTTATGTCAAAAGGACTCCCTTAACGCACACTTTTTCAAAGTAGGTGAATTCATCAGATCTGTTTGAAACATTGCATTTTATCCATGCACGACGACTGCTTAGATACTCGCAGCACAGTTGCCCCATATAAATTGCCCATGAGCGCGGAGCTTGTCTTTGTCACTGTAGCAACTTTGCTCCATCAGGGGGACAAGCCGGTTCGACGCCCCTGTAAGCACATGTTTCTCTAATTCCTTTGTTTCAGGCAAGCCACAGTGACGTCAGACGCCTTTGCGCATACAGCTTTGCGATGCTTAGACAGTAATAACATAATTCATGTTTACATTTCTTTAATTTTCGACGCATTGTCGTTATTCGTGACGCATCAATGACCAATTGATTATATGGCAATGCAATGAAAAAAGCGTGTGGAAAACAGTGTTAATGACAGATTTGAGAAGCACATTTCTTCAATGTTGGCCGCATGGCATTCCTGTGCAGGTGACAATGGTAATTTTTCAAAACAACAAGGATATTTAAACACATGATTATTTGTTTGGTGTGCTCTATGGCCTCTGCTACAGACCTCATCGAAATGACACTTAGATATCTTAGGGTCTACATATGAAATCTTCCCAAATGGTCTTGCGTATAGGAATCTGCCTTGTAACGCAGGGCGGCCCGGCTTCGATTCCCGTCATGGCAAATGATTCTTGTAGAGAAATAAAATGAGTCCCAACGTGTGCAACAGAACAGTTTGAAATCTCGTTACATTTGCATCGTCATGAACATGACTTATATCAGGCTAGCTCATTTTTTCTTTGTTCATTTTAAGTGTAGAAACAATATTTCGTTAGTGACCATTTTTTTCTGCCGTTTTGACAAATGGCTCATGACTAAAGAACACACGGGTGTCTGCTGATTGACGCTTGACTGTAGATTTTCGCTTTGTGTCAAAAGGACTCCCTTAACGCACACTTTTTCAAAGAAGGTGAATTCATCAGATCTGTTTGAAACATTGCATTTTATCCATGCACGACGACTGCTTAGATACTCGCAGCACAGTTGCCCCATATAAGTTGCCCATGAGCGCGGAGCTTGTCTTTGTCACTGTCGCAACTTTGCTCCATCAGGGGGACAAGCCGGTTCGACGCCCCTGTAAGCACATGTTTCTCTAATTCCTTTGTTTCAGGCAAGCCACAGTGACGTCAGACGCCTTTGCGCATACAGCTTTGCGATGCTTAGACATTAATAACATAATTCATGTTTACATTTCTTTAATTTACGACGCATTGTCGTTATTCGTGACGCATCAATGAACAATTGATTATATGGCAATGCAATGAAAAAAGCGTGTGGAAAACAGTGTTAATGACAGATTTGAGAAGCACATTTCTTCAATGTTGGCCGCATGGCATTCCTGTGCAGGTGACAATGGTAATTTTTCAAAACGACAAGGATATTTAAACACGTGATTATTTGTTTGGTGTGCTCTATGGCCTCTGCTACAGACCTCATCGAAATGACACTTAGATATCTTAGGGTGCATATATGAAATCTTCCCAAATGGTCTAGCGGATAGGAATCTGCCTTGTAACGCAGGGCGGCCCGTGTTCGATTCCCGTCATGGCAAATGATTCTTGTAGAAAAATAAAATGAGTCCCAACGTGTGCAACAGAACAGTTCGAAATCTCGTTACATTTGCATCGTCATGAACATGACTTATATCAGGCTAGCTCATTTTTTCTTTGTTCATTTTAAGTGTAGAAACAATATTTCGTTTATGACCATTTTTTTCTGCCGTTTTGACAACAGGCTCATGACTAAAGAACACACGGCTGTCTGCTGATTGACGCTTGACTGTAGATTTTCGCTTTGTGTCAAAAGGACTCCCTTAACGCACACTTTTTCAAAGTAGGTGAATTCATCAGATCTGTTTGAAACATTGCATTTTATCCATGCACGACGACTGCTTAGATACTCGCAGCACAGTTGCCCCATATAAATTGCCCATGAGCGCGGAGCTTGTCTTTGTGACTGTAGCAACTTTGCTCCATCAGGGGGACAAGCCGGTTCGACGCCCCTGTAAGCACATGTTTCTCTAATTCCTTTGTTTCAGGCAAGCCACAGTGACGTCAGACGCCTTTGCGCATACAGCTTTGCGATGCTTAGACAGTAATAACATAATTCATGTTTACATTTCTTTAATTTTCGACGCATTGTCGTTATTCGTGACGCATCAATGACCAATTGATTATATGGCAATGCAATGAAAAAAGCGTGTGGAAAACAGTGTTAATGACAGATTTGAGAAGCACATTTCTTCAATGTTGGCCGCATGGCATTCCTGTGCAGGTGACAATGGTAATTTTTCAAAACAACAAGGATATTTAAACACATGATTATTTGTTTGGTGTGCTCTATGGCCTCTGCTACAGACCTCATCGAAATGACACTTAGATATCTTAGGGTCTACATATGAAATCTTCCCAAATGGTCTTGCGTATAGGAATCTGCCTTGTAACGCAGGGCGGCCCGGCTTCGATTCCCGTCATGGCAAATGATTCTTGTAGAGAAATAAAATGAGTCCCAACGTGTGCAACAGAACAGTTTGAAATCTCGTTACATTTGCATCGTCATGAACATGACTTATATCAGGCTAGCTCATTTTTTCTTTGTTCATTTTAAGTGTAGAAACAATATTTCGTTAGTGACCATTTTTTTCTGCCGTTTTGACAAATGGCTCATGACTAAAGAACACACGGGTGTCTGCTGATTGACGCTTGACTGTAGATTTTCGCTTTGTGTCAAAAGGACTCCCTTAACGCACACTTTTTCAAAGAAGGTGAATTCATCAGATCTGTTTGAAACATTGCATTTTATCCATGCACGACGACTGCTTAGATACTCGCAGCACAGTTGCCCCATATAAGTTGCCCATGAGCGCGGAGCTTGTCTTTGTCACTGTCGCAACTTTGCTCCATCAGGGGGACAAGCCGGTTCGACGCCCCTGTAAGCACATGTTTCTCTAATTCCTTTGTTTCAGGCAAGCCACAGTGACGTCAGACGCCTTTGCGCATACAGCTTTGCGATGCTTAGACATTAATAACATAATTCATGTTTACATTTCTTTAATTTACGACGCATTGTCGTTATTCGTGACGCATCAATGAACAATTGATTATATGGCAATGCAATGAAAAAAGCGTGTGGAAAACAGTGTTAATGACAGATTTGAGAAGCACATTTCTTCAATGTTGGCCGCATGGCATTCCTGTGCAGGTGACAATGGTAATTTTTCAAAACGACAAGGATATTTAAACACGTGATTATTTGTTTGGTGTGCTCTATGGCCTCTGCTACAGACCTCATCGAAATGACACTTAGATATCTTAGGGTGCATATATGAAATCTTCCCAAATGGTCTAGCGGATAGGAATCTGCCTTGTAACGCAGGGCGGCCCGTGTTCGATTCCCGTCATGGCAAATGATTCTTGTAGAAAAATAAAATGAGTCCCAACGTGTGCAACAGAACAGTTCGAAATCTCGTTACATTTGCATCGTCATGAACATGACTTATATCAGGCTAGCTCATTTTTTCTTTGTTCATTTTAAGTGTAGAAACAATATTTCGTTTATGACCATTTTTTTCTGCCGTTTTGACAACAGGCTCATGACTAAAGAACACACGGCTGTCTGCTGATTGACGCTTGACTGTAGATTTTCGCTTTGTGTCAAAAGGACTCCCTTAAAGCACACTTTTTCAAAGTAGGTTAATTCATCAGATCTGTTTGAAACATTGCATTTTATCCATGCACGACGACTGCTTAGATACTCGCAGCACAGTTGCCCCATATAAATTGCCCATGAGCGCGGAGCTTGTCTTTGTGACTGTAGCAACTTTGCTCCATCAGGGGGACAAGCCGGTTCGAAGCCCCTGTAAGCACATGTTTCTCTAATTCCTTTGTTTTAGGCAAGCCACAGTGACGTCAGACGCCTTTGCGCATACAGCTTTGCGATGCTTAGACAGTAATAACATAATTCATGTTTACATTTCTTTAATTTTCGACGCATTGTCGTTATTCGTGACGCATCAATGACCAATTGATTATATGGCAATGCAATGAAAAAAGCGTGTGGAAAACAGTGTTAATGACAGATTTGAGAAGCACATTTCTTCAATGTTGGCCGCATGGCATTCCTGTGCAGGTGACAATGGTAATTTTTCAAAAAGACAAGGATATTTAAACACATGATTATTTGTTTGGTGTGCTCTATGGCCTCTGCTACAGACCTCATCGAAATGACACTTAGATATCTTAGGGTCTACATATGAAATCTTCCCAAATGGTCTAGCGGATAGGAATCTGCCTTGTAACGCAGGGTGGCCCGGGTTCGATTCCCTTTATGGCAAATGATTCTTGTAGAAAAATAAAATGAGTCCCAACGTGTGCAACAGAACAGTTTGAAATCTCGTTAGATTTGCATCGTCATGAACATGACTTATATCAGGCTAGCTCATTTTTTCTTTGTTCATTTTAAGTGTAGAAACAATATTTCGTTTATGACCATTTTTTTCTGCCGTTTTGACAACAGGCTCATGACTAAAGAACACACGGCTGTCTGCTGATTGACGCTTGACTGTAGATTTTCGCTTTGTGTCAAAAGGACTCCCTTAACGCACACTTTTTCAAAGTAGGTGAATTCATCAGATCTGTTTGAAACATTGCATTTTATCCATGCACGACGACTGCTTAGATACTCGCAGCACAGTTGCCCCATATAAATTGCCCATGAGCGCGGAGCTTGTCTTTGTGACTGTAGCAACTTTGCTCCATCAGGGGGACAAGCCGGTTCGACGCCCCTGTAAGCACATGTTTCTCTAATTCCTTTGTTTTAGGCAAGCCACAGTGACGTCAGACGCCTTTGCGCATACAGCTTTGCGATGCTTAGACAGTAATAACATAGTTCATGTTTACATTTCTTTAATTTTCGACGCATTGTCGTTATTCGTGACGCATCAATGACCAATTGATTATATGGCAATGCAATGAAAAAAGCGTGTGGAAAACAGTGTTAATGACAGATTTGAGAAACACATTTCTTCAATGTTGGCCGCATGGCATTCCTGTGCAGGTGACAATGGTAATTTTTCAAAACGACAAGGATATTTAAACACATGATTATTTGTTTGGTGTGCTCTATGGCCTCTGCTACAGACCTCATCGAAATGACACTACATATCTTAGGGTCTACATTTGAAATCTTCCCAAATGGTCTAGCGGATAGGAATCTGCCTTGTAACGCAGGGCGGCCCGGGTTCGATTCCCGTCATGGCAAATGATTCTTGTAGAGAAATAAAATGAGTCCCAACGTGTGCAACAGAAAAGTTCGAAATCTCGTTACATTTGCATCGTCATGAACATGACTTATATCAGGCTAGCTCATTTTGTCTTTGTTCATTTTAAGTGTAGAAACAATATTTCGTTTGTGACCATTTTTTTCTGCCGTTTTGACAACAGGCTCATGACTAAAGAACACACGGCTGTCTGCTGATTGACGCTTGACTGTAGATTTTCGCTTTGTGTCAAAAGGACTCCCTTAACGCACACTTTTTCAAAGTAGGTGAATTCATCAGATCTGTTTGAAACATTGCATTTTATCCATGCACGACGACTGCTTAGATACTCGCAGCACAGTTGCCCCATATAAATTGCCCATGAGCGCGGAGCTTGTCTTTGTCACTGTAGCAACTTTGCTCCATCAGGGGGACAAGCCGGTTCGACGCCCCTGAAAGCACATGTTTCTCTAATTCCTTTGTTTCAGGCAAGCCACAGTGACGTCAGACGGCTTTGCGCATACAGCTTTGCGATGCTTAGACAGTAATAACATAATTCATGTTTACATTTCTTTAATTTTCGACGCATTGTCGTTTTTCGTGACGCATCAATGACCAATTGATTATATGGCAATGCAATGAAAAAAGCGTGTGGAAAACAGTGTTAATGACAGATTTGAGAAGCACATTTCTTCAATGTTGGCCGCATGGCATTCCTGTGAGACAAATCCATGTTTTCGCGCCTTTTTTGCCATTTCCAGGTCGAAAAACACACAGGCCCCAAAAATAGATAAACGGTTTTCCAGCCAAAACTGAGGCTTCAAACTTGATGAAAACAGTCTCTCCCAATATAACTCAAGGGCTGCTTGTGTTTTTTAGGCCTTCGCAAGCTATCGGAAGTGTGTGCGCGGCAGGAGAGACAAATCCATGTTTTCGCGCCTTTTTTGCGATTTCAAGGTCGAAAAACACATAGGCGCCAAAATGAAAGAAACTGCTGCCGCGTAAAAACTATGGCTTCAAACTTGATGAAAACAGTCTCTCCCACAATAACTCAAGGGCCGCTTGTGTTTTTTAGGCCTTCGCAAGCTATCGGAAGTGTGTGCGCGGCAGGAGAGACAAATCCATGTTTTCGCGCATTTTTTGCGATTTCAAGGTCGAAAAACACATAGGCCCCAAAATGAAAGAAACGGCTGGCGCGCCAAAACTATGGCTTCAAACTTGATGAAAACAGTCTCTCCCATAATAACTCACGGGCTGCTTGTGTTTTTTAGGTCTTTGCAAGCTATCGGAAGTGTGTGCGCGGCAGGAGATACAAATCCATGTTTTCGCGCATTTTTTGCGATTTCAAGGTCGAAAAACACATAGGCCCCAAAATGAAAGAAACGGCTGGCGCGCCAAAACTATGGCTTCAAACTTGATGAAAACAGTCTCTCCCATAATAACTCACGGGCTGCTTGTGTTTTTTAGGCCTTTGCAAGCTATCGGAAGTGTGTGCGCGGCAGGAGAGACAAATCCATGTTTTCGCGCCTTTTTTGCGATTTCAAGGTCGAAAAACACATCAAAGTCAAAGTCAAAGTGGCTTTATTGTCAATTCTTCACATGTCAAGACATACAAGGAATCGAGAGGACGTTTCTCACTCTCCCACGGTGAGACAGATAAAGTGCCCAGGCACAACAGATAACACATACTAAAAGTAAAACATTCAATAAAAATAATTTAAACAGTGCAAAAAGAGTAGTCGGTAAAGACAGTAAGTAGCAGCCAGATACTGTGTATTCTGTATAAAAAAATAATAGTGCAATAGTGCATTGTAGCAATAGAATAGTGGATTGTCCAGAGTCCGTAGTGTTTTTTGGGGGGGGGGGGGGGGGGGCTGAAGGGTTGGGAGGGGGGGTGGTGGTTTCAGCTTCTTGACAGCTTGGAGGATGTGGCTGGGGGAAGTGAGGGGAGAGAATTTAGCTTCCTGACAGCTTGGGGTATGAAGCTTTTCATGAGTCTGGTGGTGTGGGCACGGAGGCTCCTATACCTTCTTCCAGAAGGCAGGAGGCTGAACAGACTGTGTGCGGGGTGGCTTGCGTCGCTCACAATCGAGGTAGCGGGTGAGGCGGGTGGAGTAAGTCTCTTGCAGGGAAGGGAGTGGGGCACCAATGATCTTAGCAGCTGTGTTCACAATGCGTTGCAGTGCTTTCCTACTGTGTTCGGTGCAGCTACCGCCCCACACAGTGATGCAGCTGGACAGGATGCTTTCAATGGTGCCTCGGTAGAATGTTGTCAGGATAGGTGTGGGAGCTTTCGCTCGCTTCAGCTTGCGGAGGAAGTAGAGGCGCCGCTGGGCTGTCTTCGCCAGTGATGCGGTGTTGGTGGTCCAGGAGAGGTCCTCACTGATGTGCACCCCCAGGAATTTGGTGCTGCTCACTCTCTCCACAGCAGCACCATCGATGGTCAGTGGTGGGTGTTCGGTGTGCCCTCTCCGGAAGTCGACCACAATCTCCTTCGTTTTGCTGACATTCAGCAGGAGGTTGTTGTCTCTGCACCACGTGGTCAGAAGGTTGACCTCCTTTCTATAGTGGGTCTCGTCGTTCTTGGAGATGAGACCCACCAGAGTTGTGTCGTCCGCAAACTTCACCATGTGATTGGTGCTGTGGGTTGATGTGCAGTCGTGAGTCAGCAGGGTGAAGAGCAGGGGACTGAGCACACAGCCTTGGGGGGCCCCTGTGCTGAGTGTGATGCTGCTCGAGGTGTTGTTGCCGACTCGTACTGCTTGTGGTCTCTCGCTGAGGAAGTCCAGCAGCCAGTTGCAGAGGGAGGTGTTGAGCCCCAGCTGGTCCAGTTTACAGATCAGTTGTTGCGGGATTATGGTGTTAAATGCTGAGCTAAAGTCTATGAAAAGCATTCTCACATATGAGTCTGCTTTTTCCAGGTGGGTGAGGGCTGGGTGGAGAGCAGAGCAGATTGCGTCCTCTGTGGAACGTTTTGCTCGGTATGCAAACTGAAAGGGGTCCAGGGTGGGGGGGAGGATGGACTTAATGTGAGACATGACTAGCCGTTCAAAGCACTTCATGATGATGGGGGTCAGTGCTACAGGGCGATAGTCATTGAAGCAGGATGGAGCGGATTTCTTTGGCACAGGTATGATGATGGAGGTCTTGAAATGTGATGGGACAGCAGCTTGACGCAAAGAAGTGTTAAAGATGTCCGTGAAGACATCCTTAAGCTCCTCTGCGCAGTCCCTCAGCACACGGCCTGGGATGTTGTCTGGGCCTGTTGCTTTGCGGGGGTTGATGGTAAAGAGTGTCCTCTTCACACTGGCAGCAGACAGGCACAGGACCTGATCGTGGGGGGGGGTGGGGTTTTCTGTGGGCTTGTAGTGTTTGTTGCTTCAAACCGTGCAAAGAAGCTGTTGAGGTTGTTGAGCAGAGAGATGTTGTTGTCGCAGGTCTGTGGCGCGGGCTTGTAGTCCGTTATGGTCTGAATGCCCTGCCACAGGCTCCGCGTGTCTCTGCTGTCCTTGAAGTGGCAGGTAATCTTGTTGGTGTAGTCCCGTTTTGCTTTCCTGATGCCACGGGACAGGCTGGCTCTCGCTGTTCTTAGGCCATTTTCATCCCCGGCTCTGAAGGCTTTGTCTCTGGCCCTCAGCAGCCGATGGACTGCCCCTGTCAGCCATGGCTTCTGGTTAGCCCGAGTGATGATGGTCTTTTTGTGGGTCACATCATCAGAGCACTTACGGATGTAGGAGAGGACAGTGTCTGTGAGCTCCTCATTGTCCGTATGGTTGTTCTGTGTGGCTGCTTGCTTGAACATGTCCCAGTCTGTTGTTGCAAGACAGTCCTTGAGAGCAGACCTGGACCCCTCCGGCCACACAGTTATCTCTTTCCGGACCGGTTTTCCGACTTTCACTCTGGGCCTATATGCTGGCATTAGCATGACAGTGATGTGATCAGAGAGTCCGATGTGGGGGAGAGGGGAGGCCTTGTATGCTCCTTTGTGAGAAGTGTAGACCAAGTCCAAGGTGTTTTCCCCTCTTGTTGGGAAATTGACATGCTGATGGAGTTTTGGTAGGACAGTCTTAAGGTCAGCATGATTAAAATCTCCAGCGAGGATGGTAAATCCATCTGGGTGTGCTGTCTGTTGTTCACTGATGGCCTGGTACAGTTCACAAAGTGCCGCATTCCTGTCACTGTTGCTGGAGGTTGGAGGGATGTATACTGCGGCTAGCAAGACCGCAGTAAACTCCCTCGGCAGATAGAAAGGACGGCACTTTATGATCATAAACTCCGCCAGTGGTGAACAGTGTCTGCATACTACCACAGCGTCCCGGCACCACGCATCACGAATGTAAACACAAACTCCGCCGCCACGCTGTTTACCTCCGTTGACGAGGGCTCTGTCCGCTCGATAGCATGTCAGCTGCTCAAGTTGTACAGCGGAGTCGGGGATGTTGTCGTTCAGCCATGTTTCAGTGAAAACAAGTACACAGCAGTTACTCACTGTCCGATTCGCTGACCTCAGCAGTCGTATATGATCCATTTTGTTGTCCAAGGATCGTACGTTGGCCAGGATGATGGATGGTATGGCTGGGCGAGTTGGACTAGCCGCTAGCCTAGCCCGGATACCTCCGCGCTTGCCCCTCTTCTGCTTCCTCGCGCACCGCTTCCGACCTCTCCTTTCCGGGGGAGTGGTGGCAGTCGAGTCGAGTCGAGTCGGGTCGGGTCGAGTAGTCGCGGGCCGGCGAAGTAATCCGAGCTCTTTGAGTGTCTCTGTTGTGGTGTCCAAAACGTTGTAAATCTTGCTCTCGCAGATGTCTAGCAGAGCCTGTCGACTGTACTTGTATTTCGACGCAGACAGACGAGACGAACACGACAAACTTTCAGGCAAACACTTATTAAACAAACAAAACACCGCATTCTCTGGAGCGCGAGTGGTCGCTGCGTGTGCACGCGCCGCCATCTTTATTTCATAGGCCCCAAAATGAAAGAAACGGCTAGCGCGCCAAAACTATGGCTTCAAACTTGATGAAAACAGTCTCTCCCATAATAACTCACGGGCTGCTTGTGTTTTTTAGGCCTTTGCAAGCTATCGGAAGTGTGTGCGCGGCAGGAGAGACAAATCCATGTTTTCGCGATTTCAAGGTCGAAAAACACATAGGCCCCAAAATGAAAGAAACGGCTGGCGCGCCAAAACTATGGCTTCAAACTTGATGAAAACAGTCTCTCCCATATTAACTCACGGGCTGATTGTGTTTTTTAGGCCTTCGCAAGCTATCGGAAGTGTGTGCGCAGCAGGAGAGACAAATCTATGTTTTCGCGCCTTTTTTGCCATTTCCAGGTCGAAAAACACACAGACCCCAAAAATAAAGAAACGTCTGTCCAGCCAAAACTGAGGCTTCAAACTTGATGAAAACAGTCTCTCCCATATTAACTCACGGGCTGATTGTGTTTTTTAGGCCTTCGCAAGCTATCGGAATTGTGTGCGCAGCAGGAGAGACAAATCTATGTTTTCGCGCCTTTTTTGCCATTTCCAGGTCGAAAAACACACAGACCCCAAAAATAAAGAAACGTCTGTCCAGCCAAAACTGAGGCTTCAAACTTGATGAAAACAGTCTCTCCCAAAATAACTCAAGGGCCGCTTGTGTTTTTTAGGCCTTCGCAAGCTATCGGAAGTGTGTGCGCGGCAGGAGAGACAAATCCATGTTTTCGCGCCTTTTTTGCGATTTCAAGGTCGAAAAACACATAGGCCCCAAAATGAAAGAAACGGCTGGCGCGCCAAAACTATGGCTTCAAACTTGATGAAAACAGTCTCTCCCATAATAACTCACGGGCTGCTTGTGTTTTTTAGGCCGTTGCAAGCTATCGGAAGAGTGTGCGTGGCAGGAGAGACAAATCCATGTTTTCGCGCCTTTTTTGCGATTTCAAGGTCGAAAAACACATAGGCCCCAAAATGAAAGAAACGGCTGGCACGCCAAAACTATGGCTTCAAACTTGATGAAAACAGCCTCTCCCATATTAACTCACGGGCTGATTGTGTTTTTTAGGCCTTCGCAAGCTATCGGAAGTGTGTGCGCAGCAGGAGAGACAAATCTATGTTTTCGCGCCTTTTTTGCCATTTCCAGGTCGAAAAACACACAGACCCCAAAAATAAAGAAACGGCTGGCGCGCCAAAACTATGGCTTCAAACTTGATGAAAACAGTCTCTCCCATAATAACTCAAGGGCCGCTTGTGTTTTTTAGGCCTTCGCAAGCTATCGGAAGTGTGTGCGCGGCAGTAGAGACAAATCCATGTTTTCGCGCATTTTTTGCGATTTCAAGGTCGAAAAACACATAGGCCCCAAAATGAAAGAAACGGCTGCCGCGTCAAAACTATGGCTTCAAACTTGATGAAAACAGTCTCTCCCACAGTAACTCAAGGGCCGCTTGTGTTTTTTAGGCCTTCGCAAGCTATCGGAAGTGTGTGCGCGGCAGGAGAGACAAATCCATGTTTTCGCGCCTTTTTTGCGATTTCCAGTTCGAAAAACACACAGACCCCAAAAATAAAGAAACGGCTGTCCAGCCAAAACTGAGGCTTCAAACTTGATGAAAACAGTCTCTCCCACAATAACTCAATGGCCGCTTGTGTTTTTTAGGCCTTCGCAAGCTATCGGAAGTGTGTGCGCGGCAGTGGAGACAAATCCATGTTTTCGCGCATTTTTTGCGATTTCAAGGTCGAAAAACACATAGGCCCCAAAATGAAAGAAACGGCTGCCGCGCCAAAACTATGGCTTCAAACTTGATGAAAACAGTCTCTCCCATAATAACTCACGGGCTGCTTGTGTTTTTTAGGCCTTTGCAAGCTATCGGAAGTGTGTGCGCGGCAGGAGAGACAAATCCATGTTTTCGCACCTTTTTTGCGATTTCAAGGTCGAAAAACACAAATGCCCCAAAAATAAAGAAACGGCTGTCCAGCCAAAACTGAGGCTTCAAACTTGATGAAAACAGTCTCTCAGACAATAACTCAAGGGCCGCTTGTGTTTTTTAGGCCTTCGCAAGCTATCGGAAGTGTGTGCGCGGCAGGAGAGACAAATCCATGTTTTCGCGCCTTTTTTGCGATTTCAAGGTCGAAAAACACATAGGCCCCAAAATGAAAGAAACGGCTGCCGCGCCAAAACTATGGCTTCAAACTTGATGAAAACAGTCTCTCCCATAATAACTCACGGGCTGCTTGTGTTTTTTAGGCCTTTGCACGCTATCGGAAGTGTGTGCGCGGCAGGAGAGACAAATCCATGTTTTCGCGCCTTTTTTGCCATTTCCAGGTCGAAAAACACAAAGGCCCCAAAATGAAAGAAACGGCTGCTGCGCCAAAACTATGACTTCAAACTTGATGAAAACAGTCTCTCCCATATTAACTCACGGGCTGATTGTGTTTTTTAGGCCTTCGCAAGCTATCGGAAGTGTGTGCGCGGCAGGAGAGACAAATCCATGTTTTCGCGCCTTTTTTGCGATTTCAAGGTCGAAAAACACATAGGCCCCAAAATGAAAGAAACGGCTGGCGCGCCAAAACTATGGCTTCAAACTTGATGAAAACAGTCTCTCCCATAATAACTCACGGGCTGCTTGTGTTTTTTAGGCCTTTGCAAGCTATCGGAAGTGTGTGCGCGGCAGGAGAGACAAATCCATGTTTTCGCGCCTTTTTTGCGATTTCAAGGTCGAAAAACACATAGGCCCCAAAATGAAAGAAACGGCTGGTGCGCCAAAACTATGGCTTCAAACTTGATGAAAACAGTCTCTCCCATAATAACTCACAGACTGCTTGTGTTTTTTAGGCCTTTGCAAGCTATCGGAAGTGTGTGCGCGGCAGGAGAGACAAATCCATGTTTTCGCGCCTTTTTTGCGATTTCCAGGTCGAAAAACACACAGACCCCAAAAATAAAGAAACGGCTGTCCAGCCAAAACTGAGGCTTCAAACTTGATGAAAACAGTCTCTCCCACAATAACTCAAGGGCCGCTTGTGTTTTTTAGGCCTTCGCAAGCTATCGGAAGTGTGTGCGCGGCAGGAGAGACAAATCCATGTTTTTATGCCTTCTTTGGCATTTTCAGGTGGAGAAAAACACAATCCCGAAAGAGAAAGAAAAGGCTGCCGCGCCAACACTGAGGCTTCAAACTTGATGAAAACAGTGTCTCCCATAATGGTGTAGGGGCTGCTTGTGGTTATTAGGCATTTGCAAGCTCTCCGAAGTGTGTGCGCAGCAGGAAAGACAAATCCATGTTTTTATGCCTTCTTTGGAATTTTCAGGTGGAGAAAAACACAATCCCGAAAGAGAAAGAAAAGGCTGCCGCGCCAACACTGAGGCTTCAAACTTGATGAAAACAGTGTCTCCCATAATGGTGTAGGGGCTGCTTGTGGTTATTAGGCATTTGCAAGCTCTCCGAAGTGTGTGCGCAGCAGGAGAGACAAATCCATGTTTTTATGCCTTCTTTGGCATTTTCAGGTGGAGAAAAACACAATCCCGAAAGAGAAAGAAAAGGCTGCCGCGCCAACACTGAGGCTTCAAACTTGATGAAAACAGTGTCTCCCATAATGGTGTAGGGGCTGCTTGTGGTTATTAGGCATTTGCAAGCTCTCCGAAGTGTGTGGGCGGCAGGAGAGACAAATAAATGTTTTCGCGACTTTTTTGCGATTTCAATGTCGAAAAACACATAGGCCCCAAAATGAAAGAAACGGCTGGCGCGCCAAAACTATGGCTTCAAACTTGATGAAAACAGTCTCTCCCACAATAACTCACGGGCTGCTTGTGTTTTTTAGGCCTTTGCACGCTATCGGAAGTGTGTGCGCGGCAGGAGAGACAAATCCATGTTTTCGCGCCTTTTTTGCGATTTCCAGGTCGAAAAACACACAGACCCCAAAAATAAAGAAACGGCTGTCCAGCCAAAACTGAGGCTTCAAACTTGATGAAAACAGTCTCTCCCACAATAACTCAAGGGCCGCTTGTGTTTTTTAGGCCTTCGCAAGCTATCGGAAGTGTGTGCGCGGCAGGAGAGACAAATCCATGTTTTCGCGCCTTTTTTGCGATTTCAAGGTCGAAAAACACATAGGCCCCAAAATGAAAGAAACGGCTGGCGCGACAAAACTATGGCTTCAAACTTGATGAAAACAGTCTCTCCCATAATAACTCACGGGCTGCTTGTGTTTTTTAGGCCTTTGCAAGCTATCGGAAGTGTGTGCGCGGCAGGAGAGACAAATCCATGTTTTCGCGCCTTTTTTGCGATTTCCAGGTCGAAAAACACACAGACCCCAAAAATAAAGAAACGGCTGTCCAGCCAAAACTGAGGCTTCAAACTTGATGAAAACAGTCTCTCCCACAATAACTCAAGGGCCGCTTGTGTTTTTTAGGCCTTCGCAAGCTATCGGAAGTGTGTGCGCGGCAGGAGAGACAAATCCATGTTTTCGCGCCTTTTTTGCGATTTCAAGGTCGAAAAACACATAGGCCCCAAAATGAAAGAAACGGCTGGCGCGACAAAACTATGGCTTCAAACTTGATGAAAACAGTCTCTCCCATAATAACTCACGGGCTGCTTGTGTTTTTTAGGCCTTTGCAAGCTATCGGAAGTGTGTGCGCGGCAGGAGAGACAAATCCATGTTTTCGCGCATTTTTTGAGATTTCAAGGTCGAAAAACACATAGGCCCCAAAATGAAAGAAACGGCTGCCGCGCCAAAACTATGGCTTCAAACTTGATGAAAACAGTCTCTCCCATAATAACTCACGGGCTGCTTGTGTTTTTTAGGCCTTTGCAAGCTATCGGAAGTGTGTGCGCGGCAGGAGAGACAAATCCATGTTTTCGCGCCTTTTTTGCGATTTCAAGGTCGAAAAACACATAGGCCCCAAAATGAAAGAAACGGCTTGGCGCGACAAAACTATGGCTTCAAACTTGATGAAAACAGTCTCTCCCATAATAACTCACGGGCTGCTTGTGTTTTTTAGGCCTTTGCAAGCTATCGGAAGTGTGTGCGCGGCAGGAGAGACAAATCCATGTTTTCGCGCCTTTTTTGTGATTTCCAGGTCGAAAAACACACAGACCCCAAAAATAAAGAAACGGCTGTCCAGCCAAAACTGAGGCTTCAAACTTGATGAAAACAGTCTCTCCCACAATAACTCAAGGGCCGCTTGTGTTTTTTAGGCCTTTGCAAGCTATCGGAAGTGTGTGCGCGGCAGGAGAGACAAATCCATGTTTTCGCGCCTTTTTTTGCGATTTCAAGGTCGAAAAACACATAGGCCCCAAAATGAAAGAAACGGCTGGCGCGACAAAACTATGGCTTCAAACTTGATGAAAACAGTCTCTCCCATAATAACTCACGGGCTGCTTGTGTTTTTTAGGCCTTTGCAAGCTATCGGAAGTGTGTGCGCGGCAGGAGAGACAAATCCATGTTTTCGCGCCTTTTTTACGATTTCCAGGTCTAAAAACACACAGACCCCAAAAATAAAGAAAAGGCTGTCCAGCCAAAACTGAGGCTTCAAACTTGATGAAAACAGTCTCTCCCCTAATAACTCACGGGCTGCTTGTGTTTTTTAGGCCTTTGCACGCTATCGGAAGTGTGTGCGCGGCAGGAGAGACAAATCCATGTTTTCGCGCCTTTTTTGCCATTTCCAGGTCGAAAAACACAAAGGCCCCAAAAATAAAGAAACGGCTGTCCAGCCAAAACTGAGGCTTCAAACTTGATGAAAACAGTCTCTCCCAAAATAACTCAAGGGCCGCTTGTGTTTTTTAGGCCTTCGCAAGCTATCGGAAGTGTGTGCGCGGCAGTAGAGACAAATCCATGTTTTCGCGCATTTTTTGCGATTTCAAGGTCGAAAAAAACACATAGGCCCCAAAATGAAAGAAACGGCTGCCGCGCCAAAACTATGGCTTCAAACTTGATGAAAACAGTCTCTCCCATAATAACTCACGGGCTGCTTGTGTTTTTTAGGCCTTTGCAAGCTATCGGAAGTGTGTGCGCGGCAGGAGAGACAAATCCATGTTTTCGCGACTTTTTTGCGATTTCAAGGTCGAAAAACACATAGGCCCCAAAATGAAAGAAACGGCTGTCGCGCCAAAACTATGGCTTCAAACTTGATGAAAACAGTCTCTCAGACAATAACTCAAGGGCCGCTTGTGTTTTTTAGGCCTTCGCAAGCTATCGGAAGTGTGTGCGCGGCAGGAGAGACAAATCCATGTTTTCGCACCTTTTTTGCGATTTCAAGGTCGAAAAACACATAGGCCCCAAAATGAAAGAAACGGCTGCCGCGCCAAAACTATGGCTTCAAACTTGATGGAAACAGTCTCTCCCATATTAACTCACGGGCTGATTGTGTTTTTTAGGCCTTCGCAAGCTATCGGAAGTGTGTGCGCAGCAGGAGAGACAAATCTATGTTTTCGCGCCTGTTTTGCCATTTCCGGTTAGGGTTAGGGTTGTGGTCAGGGTCGGGGTTGGGGTTAGGGAAAGGGATAGGGTCGGGGTCGGGTTGATGGTTATGGTTAGGGTTGTGGTCAGGGTCGGGGTTGGGGTTAGGGAAAGGGATAGGGTCGGGGTCGGGTTGATGGTTATGGTTAGGGTTGTGGTCAGGGTCGGGGTCGGGGTTGGGGTTAGGGAAAGGGATAGGGTCGGGGTCGGGTTGATGGTTATGGTTAGGGTTGTGGTCAGGGTCGGGGTCGGGGTTGGGGTTAGGGAAAGGGTCGGGGTCGGGTTGATGGTTATGGTTAGGGTTGTGGTCAGGGTCGGGTTCGGGGTTGGGGTTAGGGAAAGGGATAGGGTCGGGGTCGGGTTGATGGTTATGGTTAGGGTTGTGG
Source organism: Argentina silus (assembly GCF_951799395.1). Lineage (NCBI taxonomy): Eukaryota > Metazoa > Chordata > Actinopteri > Argentiniformes > Argentinidae > Argentina > Argentina silus. The sequence continues at coordinate 69,183 of NW_028153212.1, forward strand.
TCAGGGTCGGGGTCGGGGTTGGGGTTAGGGAAAGGGATAGGGTCGGGGTCGGGTTGATGGTTATGGTTAGGGTTGTGGTCAGGGTCGGGGTCGGGGTTGGGGTTAGGGAAAGGGATAGGGTCGGGGTCGGTTTGATGGTTATGGTTAGGGTTGTGGTCAGGGTCGGGGTCGGGGTTGGGGTTAGGGAAAGGGATAGGGTCGGGGTCGGGTTGATGGTTATGGTTAGGGTTGTGGTCAGGGTCGGGGTCGGGGATGGGGTTAGGGAAAGGGATAGGGTCGGGGTCGGGTTGATGGTTATGGTTAGGGTTGTGGTCAGGGTCGGGGTCGGGGTTGGGGTTAGGGAAAGGGATAGGGTCGGGGTCGGGTTGATGGTTATGGTTAGGGTTGTGGTCAGGGTCGGGGTCGGGGTTGGGGTTAGGGAAAGGGATAGGGTCGGGGTCGGGTTGATGGTTATGGTTAGGGTTGTGGTCAGGGTCGGGGTCGGGGTTGGGGTTAGGGAAAGGGATAGGGTCGGGGTCGGGTTGATGGTTATGGTTAGGGTTGTGGTCAGGGTCGGGGTCGGGGTTGGGGTTAGGGAAAGGGATAGGGTCGGGGTCGGGTTGATGGTTATGGTTAGGGTTGTGGTCAGGGTCGGGGTCGGGGTTGGGGTTAGGGAAAGGGATAGGGTCGGGGTCGGGTTGATGGTTATGGTTAGGGTTGTGGTCAGGGTCGGGGTCGGGGTTGGGGTTAGGGAAAGGGATAGGGTCGGGGTCGGGTTGATGGTTATGGTTAGGGTTGTGGTCAGGGTCGGGGTCGGGGTTGGGGTTAGGGAAAGGGATAGGGTCGGGGTCGGGTTGATGGTTATGGTTAGGGTTGTGGTCAGGGTCGGGGTCGGGGTTGGGGTTAGGGAAAGGGATAGGGTCGGGGTCGGGTTGATGGTTAGGGTTGTGGTCAGGGTCGGGGTCGGGGTTGGGGTTAGGGAAAGGGATAGGGTCGGGGTCGGGTTGATGGTTATGGTTAGGGTTGTGGTCAGGGTCGGGGTCGGGGTTGGGGTTAGGGAAAGGGATAGGGTCGGGGTCGGGTTGATGGTTATGGTTATGGTTGTGGTCAGGGTCGGGGTCGGGGTTGGGGTTAGGGAAAGGGATAGGGTCGGTGTCGGGTTGATGGTTATGGTTAGGGTTGTGGTCAGGGTCGGGGTCGGGGTTGGGGTTAGGGAAAGGGATAGGGTCGGGGTCGGGTTGATGGTTATGGTTAGGGTTGTGGTCAGGGTCGGGTTCGGGGTTGGGGTTAGGGAAAGGGATAGGGTCGGGGTCGGGTTGATGGTTATGGTTAGGGTTGTGGTCAGGGTCGGGGTTGGGGTTAGGGAAAGGGATAGGGTCGGGGTCGGGTTGATGGTTATGGTTAGGGTTGTGGTCAGGGTCGGGGTCGGGGTTGGGGTTAGGGAAAGGGATAGGGTCGGGGTCGGGTTGATGGTTATGGTTAGGGTTGTGGTCAGGGTCGGGGTCGGGGTTGGGGTTAGGGAAAGGGATAGGGTCGGGGTCGGGTTGATGGTTATGGTTAGGGTTGTGGTCAGGGTCGGGGTCGGGGTTGGGGTTAGGGAAAGGGATAGGGTCGGGGTCGGGTTGATGGTTATGGTTAGGGTTGTGGTCAGGGTCGGGATAGGGTCGGGTTGATGGTTATGGTTAGAGTTGTGGTCAGGGTCGGGGTCGGGGTTGGGGTTGGGGTTAGGGAAAGGGATAGGGTCGGGGTCGGGTTGATGGTTATGGTTAGGGTTGTGGTCAGGGTCGGGGGCGGGGTTGGGGTTAGGGAAAGGGATAGGGTCTGGGTCGGGTTGATGGT
>NW_028153211.1:5000-10000 GCF_951799395.1 Argentina silus
CCTGAGAGCGTGTTCCCTGAGCGTGTTCCCTGAGAGCGTGTTCCCTGAGAGTGTTCCCTGAGAGCGTGTTCCCTGAGCGTGTTCTTTGATAGCATGTTCCCTGAGAGCGTGTTCCCTGAGCGTGTTCCCTGAGCGTGTTCCCTGAGCGTGTTCCCTGAGAGCGTGTTCCCTGAGCGTGTTCCCTGAGAGTGTTCTCTGATAGCATGTTCCCTGAGAGCGTGTTCCCTGAGCGTGTTCCCTGAGCGTGTTCCCTGAGAGTGTGTTCTCTGGCGTAGCACCACGCTAGTCAGGAGGACGCAGACACACTCTGACATGTTTTGAAGAAGCTCCAGAGTGACATCATCAGCCTGTCCTGAACTCTGCCAGGCTCAAGCTGATGGATTACGCTCTTTAAACAGCATCACAATGCAAGATCATGTCTCCTGGCCTGTGCTGTGAGAGAGCTGGACACACACACACACACACGCACGCTCTGCACCGGTCCTTCAGGGGGTTCCCAGGGAGGGGGAGGGACAACATCTAATGGAAAAACTGACGCTGTAACAAGACACATCTGTCTCCTCCCTGTCTCCTCCTCCTGCCTTCTCCCCTGTCTCCTCCTCCTGTCTCCTCCTTGTCTCCTCCTCCTGCCTTCTCCCCTGTCTCCTCCTCCCTGTCTCCTCCTTGTCTCCTCCTCCTGCCTTCTCCTGTCTCCTCCTCCTGTCTCCTCCTCCTGCCTTCTCCTGTCTCCTCCTCCTGTCTCCTCCTCTGTCTCCTCCTCCTGTCTCCTCCTTTGTTCCCCCTCTTTCACCGTCCGTTACCTCTCCTCTCCTCCCAGCCCTAGCCTAGCCTAGCCTAGCGTAGCCTCCTTCCCATCGACAGCCAGTCAAGGTTAGCCTGCTGGACCAGTGTGTCTCGTTAGCTCGTTAGCTCGTTAGCTCATGACCAGCAGTACTGATGGCGAAGAGTAACCTGGGGAGCGGCACAGGGATGATGTCAGACTTCCTTCAAGGCCATCCTGTTCGTCTAGGTCCGGGTCCTCCTGGTCCTCCCGGTCCTCCCGGTCCTTCTGATCCTCCTGGTCCTCCTGGTCCTCCTGATCCCCTGGGCCCCAGCTGGTCCTCCTGGTCCTCCGGTTCCTCCTTGTCCTCCTGGTCCTCCTGATCCCCTGGGCCCCAGCTGGCTGTTCTGACAGAGTCAGTCCTGACCTCGGTGTTAGCCCTGGGTTGGCAGGCAGCCTAGTCCAGGGTGAGGGTTAGGGTGAGGGTGAGGGTGAGGGTGAGGGTGAGGGTGAGGGTTAGGGTTCAGGCCAGAGGTGCAGCTGAACAGTCTTCCTAGGGATGGCAACAGTGGATTTCTTTCTGGTGAAATGTGAAAAAAAGATGAAATCAAACTGTCGTCCAGCAATTAGTATAAAGTAGCATAGACTCTACTCTCCCCTCCCCTCCCCCTCCCCTCTCCCCTCCCCTCCCCTCCCCTACCCTACCCTACCCTTCCCTTCCCCATCTCAGAGTATTGCGTAGCACAGACTCCCTTTAGTCTGAAAGGCCAGTCCACCATGTGCCTCTCCTGTAGTACATCCTGTAGTACATCCTGTAGTACATCGACGTATGAACTACTCTGTGGGGAGCGCTAAGCTACGCTAAGCTACGTCCATGAACAGGGATTCAGAGGTCTGCAGTGATCGTTGCTAAACCTACAAGGCTTTATTATCTCACCCGTTGGCTTAATGGAGGGCTGTGGCACCTTGACTCTGCCCTGACTGCAGCTCTGTGTGTGTGTGTGTGTGTGTGTGTGTTCATGACGTGTTTCATTACAGGTGGAGTTATTACAGCAATATAGTTGTGTTTCTGTACAAGCAGGCTACTCAGGTCCCCTCACACCCTCCATTTAGAGGGGAGGTTCTGGTGTCTGGCTGAGCTGGTGCCGCCCGGCCTGTGACCCGCTGGATAATAAACAGACTGAAGAGGCCCGCAGGTTCTGGTGGGCCGGGTCGATTGGACTGTCAAACATACATTAGGTTTTATAGGAGAACTCTTATGTAAAGAGGAGTACAGACTCCGCCTCTTCTTTGCCATAGACACACAGTGTACAGTAACACACACACACACAGCCCCCCCCTCCCCACACACACACACACACACACACACAGTAGAGTGCAGTTTGTTGCAGTTTGTTGCTTTGTGTAGTGTCATGGTTCATAGTGAGGTCACACACTGTTCACCAGATCACACTCTGTCCCTCTGATCACAGCTCTATTGAGGTTCTGTTGAGGGCTGTATTGAGGTTCTGTTGAGGGCTCTATTGAGGTTCTGTTGAGGGCTCTATTGAGGTTCTGTTGAGGGCTCTATTGAGGTTCTGTTGAGGGCTCTATTGACGTTCTGTTGAGGGCTCTATTGACGTTCTGTTGAGGGCTCTATTGAGGTTCTGTTGAGGGCTCTATTGAGGGTTCTATTGAGGTTCTGTTGAGGGTTCTATTGAGGTTCTACTGAAGATTCTATTGAGGTTCTATTGAGGGTTCTACTGATGATTCTATTGAGGTTCTATTGAGGGCTCTATTGAGGTTCTACTGAGGGTTCTATTGAGGTTCTACTGAAGTTCTATTGAGGTTCCACTGAGGGTTCTATTGAGGGTTCTAATGAGAGTTATTGGTTTCCTGGTGAGATTCTGCGGGTCTGTCGTGGGTCATGTTTAGTAGAGCTGTAGAGAAGTAGAGAGAACAGGTCAATGTTTTAGAATGGAAACACATCGGAGTCTTCTTCAGGTGGCATCATCTCTGTTTCAGACCAACGAACAGTCCTGGAGGTAGACACACAGGGTGGTGATGAACAGTCCTGGAGGTAGACACACAGGGTGGTGATGACCAGTGAACAGTCCTGGAGGTAGACACACAGGGTGCTGATGAACAGTCCTGGAGGTAGACACACAGGGTGGTGATGACCAGTCCTGGAGGTAGACACACAGGGTGGTGATGACCAGTGAACAGTCCTGGAGGTAGACACACAGGGTGGTGATGACCAGTCCTGGAGGTAGACACACAGGGTGGTGATGACCAGTGAACAGTCCTGGAGGTAAACACACAGGGCGGTGGTTTAGGTTTATATCATGTGTGTGTGTGTGTGTGTGTGTGTGTGTGTGTGTGTGTGTGTGTTGAGCCATGCCAGAGGATTGTGTTCCATATTACCATGCAGACGGATGGTAAAGTGCTCTGCTAACATAAACACTCCCAGATGGAACTAAGTACCCTTGTTCTCCTCTCCACTTCTCCTGTTCTCCTCTCCTCCTCCTCTCCACTTCTCCTGTTCTCCTCTCCACTTCTCCTGTTCTCCACTTCTCCTGTTCTCCTCTCCTCCTCCTCTCCACTTCTCCTGTTCTCCTCTCCTCCTTCTATCCACTTCTCCTGTTCTCCTCTCCTCCTCTCCTGTTCTCCTCCTCCTCCTCTCCACTTCTCCTGTTCTCCTCTCCTCCTCTCCTGTTCTCCTCTCCTCCTCCTCCTCTCCACTTCTCCTGTTCTCCTCCTCTCCTCTCCTGGAGGCTGGTTATGGGTTACCAGGTGCAGGTATTGATAGAATAGAAGGTGAGGCAGAGACAGACAGAGAGAGAGAGAGAGAGGCTGGGGGAGAGGAGAGTGTATCTATCTATCTATCTATCTATCTATCTATCTATCTATCTGTGAGAAAGTGAAGCCCACATGTTAAAGGAATCGTCTACTGAGTGGAAACCAGACTGTTGTTGAGGTGAGGAGGGCAGGAGTGAGGAGGGGGGGGGGGAGGAGGGCAGGAGTGAGGAGGGGGGGGGGGAGGAGGGCAGGAGTGAGGAGGGGGGGGGGGGAGGAGGGCAGGAGTGAGGAGGGGGGGGGGGGAGGAGGGCAGGAGTGAGGAGGGGGGGGGGGAGGAGGGCAGGAGTGAGGAGGGGGGGGGGAGGAGGGCAGGAGTGAGGAGGGGGGGGGGGGGAGGAGGGCAGGAGTGAGGAGGGGGGGGGGGAGGAGGGCAGGAGTGAGGAGGGGGGGGGGGGAGGAGGGCAGGAGTGAGGAGGGGGGGGGGAGAGATCTGGGGGATAACTCAGTGTTTCCAGAGGGTTCTGTCTTCTAACCCTAACCCACGCCACACGGTCGTGGAGTGCTGCACGGGGCTGGGCTGGGCTGGACCGGGCTGGACCGGGCTCATCTGGGCTCAGGAAGGTTCTGCCAAGCCGGGCCCACGTGCAGGACGCACCATGGTTGGACCACAATTACAATCAAGCCATAATCCAAACAGTTTGTGATGGGACGCCATGTGCCCATCAGCCAGCGTTCAGAGACGCGTTCCCTGGCTGACAGGGTTGGTACTGCGGCTTGGTTCTAGGATTCCCTCCCATCTTTTTCTGTTTGAGGAAAAGTCAACAGTGAGTTCTCCTTAAGCTGTGGTTTGGTCTCAATCAGAGTTCCTCCAGTGGAAACAGCTCAGAGGAGCCTCACGGGCCAGATGTTCCTGGAGGTCAGGGTTGGATTGAAAGTCCTTTGTGATGCTGTGCCATTTAGACACATTCACATTCTCACACACACACACACACACACACACACACACACACACACACACACACACAGAGCGACCCATCTGCTGTAGCTGTTATGAGTCTCAAGACGATAGAACGAGTGACTACCTCTCACCATCCCAGGTGTTAAGTGAGTGATTTCCACCAGAGCCTTTAATGGGATCTCTAGTCTCTCTCTGGACAGTCATTTACATCATCAACGTACATCAGAAGCTGAAGTCACAACACAACTCTCCTCTGTGGATGTGATGAGAGGCCCCTGACTAATGAAGACACCAGGCCAGGCCAGACGAGAGCAGAGCAGGCCTATCCAGAACCAGGCCAGAGCAGAGGAGACCAGACCAAACCAGGCCAGAGCAGAGGAGACAAGACCAGACCAGGCCAGAGCAGAGGAGACCAGACCAAACCAGACCAGAGCAGAGCAGGCCAGACCAGACCCAGGCCAAACCAGTTTGGATCAGATTGGATCAGACCTGGACCAGACCCGG
>NW_028153211.1:15000-16566 GCF_951799395.1 Argentina silus
ACGCATACACACACACACACACACACACACACTCTGAGGCATGCGGCTCCTCTGATGGCTCCTGAAGTGGAATATTAAAGTGCTGTTCTGACCTCCAGAGAAAAACACACTCCTTCCACAACTCCTTAATCCGTCTGGAATTACACTCTCGAGTCACACACACACACACACACACACATGTCACTACGTGGAGCAGCGGGTCCCTAGAGGTCTGGATGGTTGTATGATAATACCAAGAGCAGGATAGGAGGAGAGATGGAGAGATAGAGAGAGAGAGGCTAGGAGGATAGGGCAGAGATGGAGAGATGGAGAGATGGAGAGATGGAGAGATGAGGCTGTGGAAGAAGTAGTAGTCTGTGGTTGGTTGGTTGGTTGGATGTTTAGTAGGTTGGTTGGTTGGATGGTTGGTTGGATGGTTGCTTGGTTGGATGGTTGGTTGGATGGTTGCTTGGTTGGATGGTTGGTTGGATGGTTGCTTGGTTGGATGGTTGGTTGGATGGTTGCTTGGTTGGATGGTTGGTTGGATGGTTGGTTGGATGGTTGCTTGGTTGTTGGTTGGTTGGATGTTTAGTAGGTTGGTTGGTTGGATGGTTGCTTGGTTGTTGGTTGGTTGGTTGGTTGGATGGTTGCTTGGTTGGATGGTTGGTTGGATGGTTGCTTGGTTGGTTGGATGGTTGCTTGGTTGGATGGTTGCTTGGTTGGATGGTTGCTTGGTTGGATGGTTGCTTGGTTGGATGGTTGGTTGGATGGTTGCTTGGTTGGATGGTTGGTTGGATGGTTGCTTGGTTGTTGGTTGGTTGGTTGGTTGGATGGTTGGTTGGTTGGATGGTTAGCTGGTTGGTTGGTTGGTTGGTTGGATGGTTGGTTGGTTGGATCAAAACCATTAGGGGTCGTACATTGATGCAATCAAAGTTAACCGGTTGCTAGTTTTCTGTAATAATATCAGCCACATAAAGATGAGTTCCATTTCCATGTGTCAGGACTGGAGCCAGCAACCCTCTCCTCCTGATCTGGCTCTCTGCTCTCTGCTCTCTGCAGCACCGTCCACCTCCTACCTGCTCACATAATGACCTCCGGAGGGACTGTTAAAACACACACACAAACACACACACACACACACAATGATGAGAAAGACAGAGAGAAAACCTCTGTCCTCACATTGTTGGAATAAATGAGTGAAGGGGGGGGGGGGGGGGGGAGGAGGAGGAGGGAGGGAGGGAGGAGGACGGGGGGGAGGAGGGAGGGAGGAGGAGGAGGAGTGGCAGGAGGAGGAAGAGGGGGGAGGAGAGGGGGGAGGAGAGGGAGGAGGAGGGAGGCAGGAGGAAGATGATGACCTCTTTGCAGCTATTAGTATCCCCAGCCTTCCTTCCCCAGGCTGGTGAGTGAGTGTGAGTCTGGCCCAGCAGAGCCAATGGCTGTCTGACGTGCTCTGCTGTGAGAACCAATCAGCTCCTCTCCCTGCTGCTGCAGCCAAGAACCAATCATCTGTAGTTGCCAGGTGCAGGAGGGCCCGTCTGGGCAGGAAGGCCCGTCTGGGCAGGAAGGCCCATCTGGGCAGGAAGGCCC
>NW_028153210.1:2500-12500 GCF_951799395.1 Argentina silus
TGTCAAAGAACATGGACGGTTGACGACAGAAGTTGTTGTTTGTGTTGTTCAGCAGGCAATAACATCGGCCATTGTGTTTCAATGATTGTATGAGTGGGAAGTGGAAGGACTTTTCATAATGGCTCTTGATACCACAGTGTGTGTGTGTGTGTGTGTGTGTGTGTGTGTGTGTGTGCACGTGTGTGCGTGTCCGTATGCACGTGCGTGTGTGTGTGTGCATGTATGTGCATGTCCGTATGCGTGTGTGTGTGTGTGTGTGTGTGTGTGCGTGCACATGTGTGTGCGTGTCTGTGTGTCTGTGTGTGTGTGTGTGTGTGTGTGTGTGTGTGTGTGTGTCTGTGTGTGTGTGTGTGTGTGTGTGTGCGTGTGTGTGTGCGCGCGCGTGTGTGTGTGTGTGTGTCATGCAGGTGATTGTCAGCCAGAAACACAATCCCCTCCTATGACAGTATGACATACACTTGTGAGTTAAGTGCATTTGCTAGTGCCTGAGTCTCAGGGCCGACCCAACCCAAACTAGTATGTCCTTTCACTAAACAGAATAGCAATTATGAGCTTTTGTGAAGAAAATGTCATATTGGCAGACTCAAGGTATTGTAAGGTAAAAGGGAAAAAAAACTATAAACAATGAACACTAAACTATAACCTGAATAAAAGTTTTGGAATAGTATTCCACAAAACAAATAAAAGTCCAACTAATTCAGGAGAGTAACTCCCCAAGGTCAGAGCCTAATATTTATACAGCCTTCCCAGAAATCCCATTACCCTCGTATAAGACCCTGTATGGACAATTCATCAAATTCCAACATGATCAATGAAGTGTGAGTGTGTGTGTGTGTGTGTGTGTGTGTGTGTGTGTGTGGGTGTGTGTGTGTGTGTGTGTGTGTGTGTGTGTGAGTGTGTGAGTGTATGTGTGAGTACGTGTGCGTGTTGTTGTGCCTGCCTGCCTGCCTGGCCATGCGCACCATGCGGTGTGTGTGTGTGTGTGTGTGTGTGTGTGTGTGTGTGTGTGTGTGTGTGTGCTAGCATGCCTACAGTATGTTCAGTCGTAAACCCTCCCTCTGTGCTCCAGCCCGTAGGTGCGGGTGACTACCTGGAGATGGCGCTGGCCTTCGACACGGTCTTCATCCGCCACGTCCCCCTGCTCACCCTGACCCTGAAGGACCAGGCACGTCGCTTCACCACCCTCATAGACAACTTCTACGACCACAAGGTACCACACACACACACACACATACACACACACACACACACACACACACCTTTCAGTGTCGCATAGCCGTTAACCGTCAGTCTGCTCAGCAATTGGCCCATGCCGTAGCTCCTCCTCCTCCTGATTTGCCCATTTCATTTGGAACCCTACCGACCCAAACTCGTGATTTGTTGAGAGAGAGTGTCCGTCAGTAGAAGTCTGTCCTTCCCCGGAAGACTTTTTCCTCTCTCTTCTCCAACTTCTCAAAAACGTGATTTTTTTAATTGCATTTTTCCATTTTTCCACTAAGCCCAGGGTGTCGCAAGTTGTGTTAACTTTTCTCCCCTCTTCTTTCCTCCTCTCTCCTTGTCTCGCCTCCTCTCTCCTCTCTCCCCCTTTTCTCCCCTCTTCTCTCCTCCTCTCTCCTTGTCTCTCCTCCTCTCTCTCCCCCTCTTCTCTCCTCCCTCTCTCCCCCAGGTGAGGGTGGTGCTCCTGGCTGACGCCCCTCTAGACAGGCTGTTTGTTCACTCCGGGGGGGAGAGCGACCGCGACCGCATGCTGCTGGATGACCTGGGCCTCAGCGGGGTAAGACCAGGGGTCCGACTGCAACATGACCGCGACCTCAGCCCTATCTCTGACCCATGAGAAAGTACGGTTTAACAGTAGCTCAGCTACAATTTATGGTCCTAAGTGTCCATTCAGCGCCTGCACTTGTGGTTGTGTTCCCTCAACGGTTAGCAGTCGTGGTTTATCACACTGGTGATAAATCTACGGTCTCGTCATGTGTTTAAAATGTACAGTCATGGTTGTGTCGACTCCTCTGTACCCTGTTGTGGTTGTGGTAGCTAACGGCTGTTTGTGGTTGGTGTTGTTAACCTCTTGTGTTTTACGGTCCTGGTTGTGTTAACGCTTGTGTTTTTTGCGGTCGTGTTTCTTTGAGGATGCGGCCGAGCGCCTGTCCCTGTTCACGGCTGAGGAGGAGATCTTTGCGTTCCAGAGGACGGTCTCCAGGCTGACGGAGATGCAGACAGAGATATATTGGGCCCAGGGGGACCGTAGCATCAACACATAGATGACCCTGGGTTACCTCACACAACACACACACACACACACACACACACCTGGGTCAACTAGTATTTGAAGTCCTTTCAAATACTTGGAGCGTTTGCTTGAGCCTGCCTGGAGTGCCAGATGGGCGGGGTTAGGAATTTTGGGACTGTCCCATTGGTTTGTTAACACAATCAAGCACAGGTCTGCAACTGCAACACAGACAAGAGGACATGAGGAACCATGACCTCTGACCCTGAAGACTGGAGTAGCCTACAACACAACAAGCCAATACACCTCACAAAACTAAGATGGCGACATGTCCCATACAGACACACAGTCATGAATTACAGACACAGAGTAAAACCTCCCAATGACAATACCGTAGTAACGTGAAACATATGACAAACATACCTCATACAATATTTACATGGGAGTACAGCATATTTAATATATTTAATTTGTTCTAAGATGTTCTAAAATAGCCATTGGGAAGAGAGGGTAGTTGGTCTAGCGATGGCCTACAGAACAGGACGAGGGGCTGGTCCACCATTAGAGAGCTGAAAGGAAAGGGAACGTATGTATGAGCAACAACACTGAACAAGTGTCTAGTGGATAACTACCGCCCCCTGGTGGTTAGTATCAAACTGTGCCACGGAAAAGATATATACGTATATCTATGTACTAAGAAATAAACGGGCCCAGGGTTTTTCCTGTTCAGGATGACCTGAACAGGAAACACTCTGGGCCCTGTGTGTGATTGATCTTATAGGACCAGATTGATGTTGGCTTGTGCAATGTGCTGAAATGCTGCCGTTGAATGATTGTAACCAGTCATCTCCCTGTACGTATGCTAAAAGCTATATTTAATATGCATGTGCCTAATAATAAACCATTTACGTGAATCTATGTGTGTTGTCCTTCTTTTTCAGAGGCCAAACTGAGAGGAATTCATCGTGTGATACACAATGTTTGCATGGTTAAATTAATGTTCCTGCTTCGAGGTTTGAGTAGTGAGGATTGTACCTCTCTATGCTGTGTCTATGTCAGCAGGCATGTGTGTAGACCTTAGAACACATTCGCACAAAATAAAGATCTATTCCATAACAGTCATACTCATTCCTGGTCCCGGCGCAGTGGGTTCAGGTTTTCGCCCCAGGCTAGGGCTGTCACACCTCTGATTGAACTAATCTACCGATCTTCAAAACATTGAGTCGCTGAATCAGGTGTGTCAGCGCCGGGCTGGGACAAAAATCCTGCAGCACCGCCGCTCTCCAGGACCAAGAGTGAGGAGGATCGCTGCCCTATACGATGGAAATGCTGTCCTGTTGTTACCCGTTTTGACCACAAGATGGCAGCATAAGGTAACTCATGACGACAAGGTTTGTTATTGCATCGGTCCAAGGATGAGGTCATTGCGGTGCACCATTGCCTGTCCAGCTGAACCGACCCAGCCCGTCTTTGTCAAGCAGTATCAGTGAGGGTGCCGGCTGCTCTATACCTGCAGAACCAGACGCCATTTTGGGTCTATGCCCTTAGGGCTCCTGCAGTCTAAGCCTCTAGGGCCTTGTATAAGTTGGTCCGACCAATAGAAATAGAAATCATAGAACGGACATAGACCCTCGCCTGTACACCCACCAAGTAATTCTATGGGTCTTACACACATATATGTAAATTATGTTTCTATCCTGTCATAAAGTGTGTGTATTGTCCAGTGTGAATTGTGAGATAGGCAGTAGGCTGACTGGTAGTGTTTGTGCTAGGGCTGGGTAGTTTGCTGTAGTGTCCATGTTTGATATTATTGTAGTGGGAGACATCAAGAAGATAACATGTATTATCTCTTACCAGTTCTCTGGTACATTGTCAAAGGAGAGAGTGTGTGTGTGTCTGTGTGTGTGTCTGAGTGTGTCTGTATATGTCTGTGTGTGTCTTTATGTGTCTGCGTGTGTCTTTATGTATCTGCGTGTCTGTGTGTTTGTCAATGTGTGTCTGCGTGTGTCTGCGTGTGTCTGTGTGTGTCTGCGTGTGTCTGTGTCTTTGTATGTGTGTGTGTGTGTGTGTGTCTGAGTGTGTCTTTATGTGTCTGCGTGTGTGTGTGTGTCTGAGTGTGTTTGCGTGTGTCTTTATGTATCCGCGTGTCTGTATGTGTCTGTGTCTGTGTCTTTGTGTGTGTGTCTGTGTGTGTCTGTGTCTTTGTGTGTGTGTCTGTGTGTGTGTGTCTGTGTGTGTGTGTCTGTGTGTCTGTGTGCACTCGCGTGCATAGTTTGTTCGTTAGCTGCAAGCCTCAGTCTATTCTGCCATAACTCTCAATTAGGGGAAAAATCAATCACAGTCTATTCCAAGACCTCTAATCCAATCAGAGCATTAGGCTGTTTGGTAAAACATCAGACACAACCAGGGTTGGCCACCCTCCTTTGTGTACGTCTTAATTGGATAATTCACGCTGTCACAGAGGGGTGCCCCCGCAGTCCTCTACGTCCCTACCGCCACAGAACATCAGAGCAGCGATCGGGCGGTGGGGGGGGGGGGATTGAGATGGGTAAATAACTGAGTGGGATGCTCGGGACGACCCAATTCGGACATTACCCCGTTTGAAGTTTCATATTTAAAACAGTTTGGGTAAGGGTTACAGTCAAGGTAAGGGTTAGGGTTTAGGATTAGGGTTAGGGTTTAGGATTAGGGTTAGGGGTTAGGGTTAGGGTTTAGGGTCGTCCCATGGATCCCACTTGGCAACAACATCATTGAGAAGGGTGTTATAGCCAGGGTAATTTACGTACAGTCTGAGGTTTTGGGGCAGAGGGCAGGGAGCAGATGTCAGGAGTAGGCGTGAGAAGAGGGGGTATTGGCAGGTATAGGGGTACGCACATTACAGTGAGGGGGGCTGGAGAGGTTTCGTAGGGGGGGCGGGGGGACTGGAAGATTTTGTGCCCATACTCTAATGTTCTAATGTTCTTGGTACGCATTTGGAACAACAAGGGTCATAGAAGGGCTCTAGATCATACAGACATCTTTTCTGGGGAGTGTGTGTGTGTGTGTGTGTGTGTGTGTGTGTGTGTGTGTGTGTGTGTGTGTGTGTGTGTGTGTGTGTCTGAGGGGACATGACTTGTTGTTTGATGAGTGTACTGCACCTGCTACACCCTTGCATTTTGAGCCACCTGAATGAGGGTCTTTGTTGAGGTGGTCTCTCTGATGTTCAGCCTGACTGCATGTGTGTGTGTGTGTGTGTGTGTGTGTGTGTGTGTGTGTGTGTCGGTGCGAGTGCATGTGTGTGTGTGTGTGTGTGTGTGTGTGTGTGTGTGTGTGTTGATTAGGAATAAGGGTCATCTTGTGTGTTAGGTGCTGCAATGATTTTGAGAATGAGATGGGAGATGGGAGATGATTGGAGCCTTTGGGGGCTCCAGGTGACATGATGACATCAGAGCCCCCCCCCCACAGACTCTCCCAGCCCCCTCCCTCCAGGTGACATGATGACATCAGAGCCCACCCCCCCCACACACAGACTCTCCCAGCCCCCTCCCTCCAGTTAACCCTCTACTCTGCTGGGACCAAAATGCTGTATCAGGCATTCCTCTTTATATAGGGGCCAGGAAGAACAAAGGGGAACTGAGAGTGTGTGTGTGTGTGTGTGTGTGTGTGTGTGTGTGTGTGTGTGTGTGTGTGTGTGTGTGCATGAGGCATGCGTGTGTGTGCATCTGCCTGCGTTGCCATGCATGTGTGTGTGTGTGTGTGTGTGTGTGTGTGTGTGCGTGCGTACAGCGTGCGTGCATGAGTGTGTGCGCACCTGCCTACGTTGCCATGCGTGTGTGTGCATACGTGCATGCATGTGTGTGTATGCATGTCCACGCACATGCATGTCTGTTTCCTTTCATGACACATAATAACAAGAATCATCTGTGTTCGTTTGCTTGATCATGTAAGTGCAGTATCTCTAGACATGAGGTGGATTTGTTTCCCTGTGATCTTCAAAACGACTCTCTATCAAAGGCTTGCAGGCTACGCGTGTTTTCTCTGCTCCATAGCCCATAGCATTGGTCTGGTACACCATCCAGTCATAATGATGACCGTTCTTCCCGTTTCGAGTTATTGATGAATGAATTTTGTGCCCAGGTGGAATCTGCGCATTCCTGCACAGAAATCGAGAGCGCGTCCTCGTGTGTGGGACGCGCACCTTACACAACATCTCCTGTGGAACAAAGACGTAGTAGGAGACTGCTGGTGTTTTGGTATAGTCAAGGAGGGGGTGGGGGGAAGGGCGGTCCGAAGCAGCAATTACAGGAGGGAGAAGCGTATAGGATTTCTTCCCTTATCTCTTGATTATAAATGGGACGACGTCATATGTTTGAAGAGGTCGGACTCGCTCGAAGGGGTGTGTCCTACGCGCACTGACGAGATTGATTGACACCCATGCTGTACAGGTTAAAGGGACAAGCGATCCGAACTTTTAAAGAGGTTGTTCATAAAAAAGCGAGTCAAAAATAACCGATAGACTACTTCTGTTTCTATTTCTAATACTGTTTCATTGACCTATTGTGTTGACATCATGTCTTTTGTGAATTACAGAACGCAAAGCATGAACAGAAACACTTAAAACAGCACTTTGTGTCAGTGGTTACAGATGTAGCCGATGTGAGTTGTTAAAATTTGAGATTCAGGGAGAAACTCGCTACATTGTTGGTGACTGACATTATGTATCCATTCTTGTAATCATGTCGCCTTTGTGACCACATCCTGCAGAAGCAAGTTTCTGGGATTACCTGGCTGGACGTGACAGACAATGGCTTGGAAAATAAAGAATGTCCTCTCCTGTCTACCTATGGCCTTGCTTTTACGTCCAGTGTGTGCAGTATAGTTTAGACTTATCTGTCTGGTCTATTTGTGTATCCTTGAACATGCCGAGACGAGTGTCCCCACAACACACTGCTAGTCTCGACATGTTCCCTGCGCACATACTGTACTTACGACAGTGTCTCTTTAAAAGGCGATCCCATACACGGGATCCAGGGGGCTGGCCCTTGACGTGGGGGTGGCAACGTATCCACTGCTATTGCTGCTGTATAACTTTGAGCTTGTTGAGGGCTGTCACAAGACGGAATGTGCTAAGTAGATAGATTTGTGTGTATGTGTGCAGCAGGAGAGATACAGTAGGCTCACCAAGAGTGTGAGGTGGCGTTCGTATTCCATAGCGACAGTTTTTTTGTTGTCTTCGGTCAAGGCGATTTAAGGAGACGGCAATTTTCGGTTATTCCGTCCTTTTAAATGTTTCCAACCGACACTGACAACAAACGCAGCTTTCCTGGATTCAGTCTAGTAGTAAAAAGGATTTAGGGTTAAAGGGAATTGATCAAGATGGCACTGACAGGAGGAATGGGACTATGCGGGATTTAATCAGTCGTTTTGCAGGCATCTAGTTACCCAGCGCGCAGTGACTCTGCACGCATTGGTCCGCGGCAGCTCCGAATACTGTACTGTAGAGAAAGGGCTGCACAGTGGATTATTCCTGGCCACTGCTCTAGTGTGATGACGTTTGGGCACTTTCTCCGTGGCCATTGACGAGGAGCTTTCAAGTAGGTGTATTCAGTTACCTTGCCTCAGTGCGGGATTTGATCTTGAACGCGCTACAAACGCGTAATCAGCTCATTGATGAGCGAACCTATTCTAATCGTGTGCACGGTCTCTGTGTACGCACAGTGTAATAACCAGGAGAGAAACTCCGAATATGCAGCTGTTAAACTGTTGCGATTTTAAGGACAATTAAAGTAGTCTCGGTGCTTTATAAATCTGGGAGCATAGCCATGGATGCCAGTTATGGTGCTTAGAATATTCCACAATATTCTACGAAATCCATCCTAATCAGCAAATTGGTGCTCTTTTTTTGGTACAGAGAATAAGATTTTTTTCAACTCGTGGATAGTGGCCCTTTGGGACTGCTGGTCTGGAATAGCAACAAAGAACGGGGGCGCGCATTCATGGAATGCGACTTTGACAGTTCTCCACTACTTATCTACTGACTTTATCAGCGGACAGCGGGGACGAGCGAGTGATTGAACGAGATGGCCGAGGTTCCAGCCACCGACCCTCTACATGAGTTGGACGTGGCGATAGACCCGGACTTCGAGCCGCAGAAACGGCCAAGATCGTGCACCTGGCCGTTGCCCCGACCCGAGTCCAATGCGGGGAAACCAGAGAGTAATGACACAGACATTATCCCTGAAGAAGAGGATGACGAAGAGGACAATGCCACTTCTATGGCCATCAATGTCACCGGCACCAACGTGGCAGCAGAAGACCAGAGCAGCAACAGCCCTGTGGCCGAGGGATTGCTCTCCTCCCTCGGCCAGGAGAACGGAGGCTCACCGCTCTCCTCTCATTCCCCCACAGCGACTTCGGGCGCACTCAGCTCCAGCCCGGGGGCGCAGACGACCCCTCGGAAGTCATCGTCGCGCCGGAACGCATGGGGGAATCTCTCGTATGCTGACCTGATAACCAAAGCCATAGAGAGCACGCCGGACAAGAGACTGACACTGTCGCAGATTTACGACTGGATGGTGAGATGTGTGCCATACTTTAAAGACAAAGGCGACAGCAACAGCTCGGCAGGGTGGAAGGTAAGCGACAAACGCTCCCTCCGTCTCCCCCCACCCTCCTCGTCTTCAAAACAACAACAATAACAAGAAACACATGTGGCTGTGCTTTAAGTTCTCTCTGTTTTGCTCTCTCTCTCTCACAGACACACACGCACAGACACGCACACACGCACACACACACACACACACACACACACACACACACACACACACACACACACACACACACACACACACACACACACACACACACTCACTCACTGACTCTCTCTCTCATTATATCTTTCTCTCTTTCTCGGAATTGAATCTTCTAGTGAACTGTCACATGGCGGAAAATCAAAACAAACAAACTTGGCATACTTTGTAACCAGTCTGGACGCATTACTGAAGTCTGTTTAGAGTGACGCAGGCAGTCCAAGACGCTCAGAGATTTATAGCCTCGAATTACATAAGGCATTCTATTAGTAGGCACAGCGTGCTAGGCCAACTGCAATGAATCCGAATTTAGCTAGAAAAGCTAGGTTGCTCAACTCAGACATGATCAATGCACACAGCAGCTTTCCCTGTTGAATGTGTCCTGTTGCCAGTAGAAACAACACAACCATGTTCTATATTTGTTATGTAAACCTTAGTAGGCATTAGCCTGCTCTCCTGGGTCAGGTAGGCTACAGCCAAGTGCTTAATCCTGCCGTGGAGGAATTACATAACGATTTGAGATGCGGTGAGAGCGGGTGAACAGCCGGGGTTAAGACGACTACCTTCAAAGGGAATGCCATGGTCGATAGGGCCGACGGTGAAGACATATTATGGCCAGAGCGACAGGGAGAGGGGAGGGGGAGGGCAGGCTGAAGAGCAGAGGTCACGGATCGTAACCCACTGCGTCGGGCCGTCGCGGACTTGTCCCTTTGAACGAAAAGGCCATAAATGATCAGGGTGCAGGGTGGGGGCGGGGGCGGGGGCGGGGGCGGAGAGTTATCTGAGGGGGGGACTGCTGCGCCGCTGGGGGGAACTCGACCAAGGCCGGGGTCATTGTCGCTTCGCGTGGCTGACGCTCATGGAATCTCAAATATTAGGTCCAGGGAGCGGGGAGGTCGTATTCCGGGATCGTGTTTCAGAGCCCGTCAATACATCTCAAGTGGAATGCGGCTACATAGATGTCGTTACCACAAACATACCACGG
>NW_028153209.1:0-1000 GCF_951799395.1 Argentina silus
TTGGCGTGTCTTTGCGTGGGCTCAGTACCTTGAGGGCTGAGCTGGCGTAGCAGTTGGGTCCGGTGAAGCCGGGGTCACAGAGGCAGCGCCGGTCCAGACAGTCTCCGTGCCCCCCACACTGGTCCTCGCACGCCGGCCCGATGTAGAAGTTCTCCACGGCCCACTGGGTGTCTGAGTGCTGCTGGTAGAACCGGAACCGCACCGCCCTGAGTAAACAACAACAACAACATCAACAACAACATCAACAACAACATCAGCAACAACAACAACAATGACAACAGATGAGACACACACACACACACACACACACACACACACACACACACACACACACACACACACACACGCACACACACACAGAGACAGAGACAGAGATCTGTAAACTGATCCAAGGCAATGTCAATGGGACCTTCACTGGGATGGTGCCTGGGGAGGCTGGTGAAGGGACAATGCATTGCATTGTTATGCACAGAATGGAATGAGGAATGGAATCAAATACGCATGTTTGTGTGGTACCATTCCTCATTCCATCCCATTACAATGAACCCATGCTCCGATTTCTGCCTCCACCAGCCTTGTCGTAAGGACGCCTATGAACTGAAGCTACAGTACAGTAGCCCACAGTATATCACAACAGTTCAGTGTCCAAAGGCTTCATCAAATCACTTCAATTCAATATGTGTCAGCCATGTCGCGCCAGAGGCAGTACAGTAAAGTAAAATGTGTTTAGAGAGACGGAAATGACCTGATGACCTGATGATAAACTACTAATAAACTACTAATAAACTACTAATAAGCTACTAATAAACTACTAATAAACTACTAATAAACTACTAATAAACTACTAATAAACTACTAATAAGCTACTAATAAGCTACTAATAAACTACTAATAAGCTACTAATAAACTACTAATAAACTACTAATAAACTACTAATAAGCTACTAATAAACTACTAATAAACTACTAATAAACTACTAATAAGCTACTAATAAACTACT
>NW_028153208.1:7500-13456 GCF_951799395.1 Argentina silus
TTGTATTAGAGCGGGCGTTTTCGAAGCATAACCTGTGACACACGCTTCGTCCGTCCGCTACGTTCGAACGGAAAGTCCGATCTGCCCCATTCAAAGTGCGTTGGGTCACAAAGTTTGTAAGGAACACGGGGATATGTGTCTTTTTATTTTAGTCCGAGGGGAACTTAGGGTTTGGTCGCTTCAAAGTGAGGACCTCCCCTCCCCTCGCGCACTTAGACACCGAATCCGAGAAATCCGCTGACCATTTCCTACGCCGGCTTCGTCCGTCCGCTACGTTCGAACGGAGAGTCCCATCGGCCCCATTCAACGTGGGTTGGGTCACAAAGTTTGTAGGGAACACGGGGATATGTGTCTTTTGATTTTATTCCGAGGGGAACTTAGGGTTTGGACGCTTCAAAGTGAGGACCTCCCCCCCCTCCGTCTACCAAACCCGGGGTCGGCGCGTATACAACTCCATAGTATTAGAGCGGGCATTCCGCTGACCATTTCCTAAGACGAATTCATCCGTTCGCTGCGGTCGAAGGGAAACTCCCATCGGCCCCATTCAACATTTGTTGGGTCACAAAGTTTGTAAGGAACACGGGGATATGTGTCTTTTGATTTTATTCAGACGGAATCTTAGGGTTTGGTCGCTTCAAAGTGAGGACCTCCCCCCCCCCAAGGAGGATTCTTGGATATTTTTCACTTGCTTTTTATTCCTGTGTGTGTCTGTGTGTGTCTGTGTGTGTCTGTGTGTGTCTGTGTGTGCCTGTGCCTGTGCCTGTGTCTGTGTCTGTGTGTGTGTGTGTGTGTGTGTGTGTGTGTGTGTGTGTGTGTGTGTGTGTGTGTGTGTGTGTGTGTGTGTGTGTGTGTGTCTGTGTCTGTCTGTGTGTCTGTCTGTGTGAGTCTGTGTGTCTGTGTGTCTGTGTGTGTCTGTGTGTGTCTGTGTGTCTGTGTGTATCTGTGTGTGCCTGTGCCTGTGCCTGTGTCTGTGTCTGTGTCTGTGCCTGCCTATGACAGTCTCTCATGTCCCTGGGTGTGTGTGTTGTCTGCCTCCATGTGTTTTCACCTCCAGAGGCGCATAGGCTTAAGGCCTACACACAGACAGACAGTCAAGTGCCTGCCTATGACAGTCTCTCATGTCCCTGGGTGTGTGTGTTGTCTGCCTCCATGTGTTTTCACCTCCAGAGGCGCATAGGCTTAAGGCCTACACACAGACAGACAGTCAAGTGCCTGCCTATGACAGTCTCTCATGTCCCTGGGTGTGTGTGTTGTCTGCCTCCATGTGTTTTCACCTCCAGAGGCGCATAGGCTTAAGGCCTACACACAGACAGACAGTCAAGTGCCTGCCTATGACAGTCTCTCATGTCCCTGGGTGTGTGTGTTGTCTGCCTCCATGTGTTTTCACCTCCAGAGGCGCATAGGCTTAAGGCCTACACACAGACAGACAGACAGTCAAGTGCCTGCCTATGACAGTCTCTCATGTCCCTGGGTGTGTGTGTTGTCTGCCTCCATGTGTTTTCACCTCCAGAGGCGCATAGGCTTAAGGCCTACACACAGACAGACAGTCAAGTGCCTGCCTATGACAGTCTCTCATGTCCCTGGGTGTGTGTGTTGTCTGCCTCCATGTGTTTTCACCTCCAGAGGCGCATAGGCTTAAGGCCTACACACAGACAGACAGTCAAGTGCCTGCCTATGACAGTCTCTCATGTCCCTGGGTGTGTGTGTTGTCTGCCTCCATGTGTTTTCACCTCCAGAGGCGCATAGGCTTAAGGCCTACACACAGACAGACAGTCAAGTGCCTGCCTATGACAGTCTCTCATGTCCCTGGGTGTGTGTGTTGTCTGCCTCCATGTGTTTTCACCTCCAGAGGCGCATAGGCTTAAGGCCTACACACAGACAGACAGTCAAGTGCCTGCCTATGACAGTCTCTCATGTCCCTGGGTGTGTGTGTTGTCTGCCTCCATGTGTTTTCACCTCCAGAGGCGCATAGGCTTAAGGCCTACACACAGACAGACAGTCAAGTGCCTGCCTATGACAGTCTCTCATGTCCCTGGGTGTGTGTGTTGTCTGCCTCCATGTGTTTTCACCTCCAGAGGCGCATAGGCTTAAGGCCTACACACAGACAGACAGTCAAGTGCCTGCCTATGACAGTCTCTCATGTCCCTGGGTGTGTGTGTTGTCTGCCTCCATGTGTTTTCACCTCCAGAGGCGCATAGGCTTAAGGCCTACACACAGACAGACAGTCAAGTGCCTGCCTATGACAGTCTCTCATGTCCCTGGGTGTGTGTGTTGTCTGCCTCCATGTGTTTTCACCTCCAGAGGCGCATAGGCTTAAGGCCTACACACAGACAGACAGACAGTCAAGTGCCTGCCTATGACAGTCTCTCATGTCCCTGGGTGTGTGTGTTGTCTGCCTCCATGTGTTTTCACCTCCAGAGGCGCATAGGCTTAAGGCCTACACACAGACAGACAGTCAAGTGCCTGCCTATGACAGTCTCTCATGTCCCTGGGTGTGTGTGTTGTCTGCCTCCATGTGTTTTCACCTCCAGAGGCGCATAGGCTTAAGGCCTACACACAGACAGACAGTCAAGTGCCTGCCTATGACAGTCTCTCATGTCCCTGGGTGTGTGTGTTGTCTGCCTCCATGTGTTTTCACCTCCAGAGGCGCATAGGCTTAAGGCCTACACACAGACAGACAGTCAAGTGCCTGCCTATGACAGTCTCTCATGTCCCTGGGTGTGTGTGTTGTCTGCCTCCATGTGTTTTCACCTCCAGAGGCGCATAGGCTTAAGGCCTACACACAGACAGACAGTCAAGTGCCTGCCTATGACAGTCTCTCATGTCCCTGGGTGTGTGTGTTGTCTGCCTCCATGTGTTTTCACCTCCAGAGGCGCATAGGCTTAAGGCCTACACACAGACAGACAGTCAAGTGCCTGCCTATGACAGTCTCTCATGTCCCTGGGTGTGTGTGTTGTCTGCCTCCATGTGTTTTCACCTCCAGAGGCGCATAGGCTTAAGGCCTACACACAGACAGACAGTCAAGTGCCTGCCTATGACAGTCTCTCATGTCCCTGGGTGTGTGTGTTGTCTGCCTCCATGTGTTTTCACCTCCAGAGGCGCATAGGCTTAAGGCCTACACACAGACAGACAGTCAAGTGCCTGCCTATGACAGTCTCTCATGTCCCTGGGTGTGTGTGTTGTCTGCCTCCATGTGTTTTCACCTCCAGAGGCGCATAGGCTTAAGGCCTACACACAGACAGACAGTCAAGTGCCTGCCTATGACAGTCTCTCATGTCCCTGGGTGTGTGTGTTGTCTGCCTCCATGTGTTTTCACCTCCAGAGGCGCATAGGCTTAAGGCCTACACACAGACAGACAGTCAAGTGCCTGCCTATGACAGTCTCTCATGTCCCTGGGTGTGTGTGTTGTCTGCCTCCATGTGTTTTCACCTCCAGAGGCGCATAGGCTTAAGGCCTACACACAGACAGACAGTCAAGTGCCTGCCTATGACAGTCTCTCATGTCCCTGGGTGTGTGTGTTGTCTGCCTCCATGTGTTTTCACCTCCAGAGGCGCATAGGCTTAAGGCCTACACACAGACAGACAGTCAAGTGCCTGCCTATGACAGTCTCTCATGTCCCTGGGTGTGTGTGTTGTCTGCCTCCATGTGTTTTCACCTCCAGAGGCGCATAGGCTTAAGGCCTACACACAGACAGACAGTCAAGTGCCTGCCTATGACAGTCTCTCATGTCCCTGGGTGTGTGTGTTGTCTGCCTCCATGTGTTTTCACCTCCAGAGGCGCATAGGCTTAAGGCCTACACACAGACAGACAGTCAAGTGCCTGCCTATGACAGTCTCTCATGTCCCTGGGTGTGTGTGTTGTCTGCCTCCATGTGTTTTCACCTCCAGAGGCGCATAGGCTTAAGGCCTACACACAGACAGACAGTCAAGTGCCTGCCTATGACAGTCTCTCATGTCCCTGGGTGTGTGTGTTGTCTGCCTCCATGTGTTTTCACCTCCAGAGGCGCATAGGCTTAAGGCCTACACACAGACAGACAGTCAAGTGCCTGCCTATGACAGTCTCTCATGTCCCTGGGTGTGTGTGTTGTCTGCCTCCATGTGTTTTCACCTCCAGAGGCGCATAGGCTTAAGGCCTACACACAGACAGACAGTCAAGTGCCTGCCTATGACAGTCTCTCATGTCCCTGGGTGTGTGTGTTGTCTGCCTCCATGTGTTTTCACCTCCAGAGGCGCATAGGCTTAAGGCCTACACACAGACAGACAGTCAAGTGCCTGCCTATGACAGTCTCTCATGTCCCTGGGTGTGTGTGTTGTCTGCCTCCATGTGTTTTCACCTCCAGAGGCGCATAGGCTTAAGGCCTACACACAGACAGACAGTCAAGTGCCTGCCTATGACAGTCTCTCATGTCCCTGGGTGTGTGTGTTGTCTGCCTCCATGTGTTTTCACCTCCAGAGGCGCATAGGCTTAAGGCCTACACACAGACAGACAGTCAAGTGCCTGCCTATGACAGTCTCTCATGTCCCTGGGTGTGTGTGTTGTCTGCCTCCATGTGTTTTCACCTCCAGAGGCGCATAGGCTTAAGGCCTACACACAGACAGACAGTCAAGTGCCTGCCTATGACAGTCTCTCATGTCCCTGGGTGTGTGTGTTGTCTGCCTCCATGTGTTTTCACCTCCAGAGGCGCATAGGCTTAAGGCCTACACACAGACAGACAGTCAAGTGCCTGCCTATGACAGTCTCTCATGTCCCTGGGTGTGTGTGTTGTCTGCCTCCATGTGTTTTCACCTCCAGAGGCGCATAGGCTTAAGGCCTACACACAGACAGACAGTCAAGTGCCTGCCTATGACAGTCTCTCATGTCCCTGGGTGTGTGTGTTGTCTGCCTCCATGTGTTTTCACCTCCAGAGGCGCATAGGCTTAAGGCCTACACACAGACAGACAGTCAAGTGCCTGCCTATGACAGTCTCTCATGTCCCTGGGTGTGTGTGTTGTCTGCCTCCATGTGTTTTCACCTCCAGAGGCGCATAGGCTTAAGGCCTACACACAGACAGACAGTCAAGTGCCTGCCTATGACAGTCTCTCATGTCCCTGGGTGTGTGTGTTGTCTGCCTCCATGGTTTTCACCTCCAGAGGCGCATAGGCTTAAGGCCTACACACAGACAGACAGTCAAGTGCCTGCCTATGACAGTCTCTCATGTCCCTGGGTGTGTGTGTTGTCTGCCTCCATGTGTTTTCACCTCCAGAGGCGCATAGGCTTAAGGCCTACACACAGACAGACAGTCAAGTGCCTGCCTATGACAGTCTCTCATGTCCCTGGGTGTGTGTGTTGTCTGCCTCCATGTGTTTTCACCTCCAGAGGCGCATAGGCTTAAGGCCTACACACAGACAGACAGTCAAGTGCCTGCCTATGACAGTCTCTCATGTCCCTGGGTGTGTGTGTTGTCTGCCTCCATGTGTTTTCACCTCCAGAGGCGCATAGGCTTAAGGCCTACACACAGACAGACAGTCAAGTGCCTGCCTATGACAGTCTCTCATGTCCCTGGGTGTGTGTGTTGTCTGCCTCCATGTGTTTTCACCTCCAGAGGCGCATAGGCTTAAGGCCTACACACAGACAGACAGTCAAGTGCCTGCCTATGACAGTCTCTCATGTCCCTGGGTGTGTGTGTTGTCTGCCTCCATGTGTTTTCACCTCCAGAGGCGCATAGGCTTAAGGCCTACACACAGACAGACAGTCAAGTGCCTGCCTATGACAGTCTCTCATGTCCCTGGGTGTGTGTGTTGTCTGCCTCCATGTGTTTTCACCTCCAGAGGCGCATAGGCTTAAGGCCTACACACAGACAGACAGTCAAGTGCCTGCCTATGACAGTCTCTCATGTCCCTGGGTGTGTGTGTTGTCTGCCTCCATGTGTTTTCACCTCCAGAGGCGCATAGGCTTAAGGCCTACACACAGACAGACA
>NW_028153206.1:0-10000 GCF_951799395.1 Argentina silus
AATGCAGTAGAAATGGAACACGACACAGAGGGCTTTATAGAACTCTCCTTTATAGACCCCTATTCTCTCCATCCTCTCTCCCTCCTCCACAGAGCCCTATTCTCTCCATCCTCTCCCTCCTCCAGAGCCCTATTCTCTCCATCCTCTCTCCCTCCTCCACAGAGCCCTATTCTCTCCATCCTCTCTCCCTCCTCTACAGAGCCCTATTCTCTCCATCCTCTCTCCCTCCTCCACAGAGCCCTATTCTCTCCATCCTCTCTCCCTCCTCCACAGAGCCCTATTCTCTCCATCCTCTCTCCCTCCTCTACAGAGCCCTATTCTCTCCATCCTCTCTCCCTCCTCCAGAGCCCTATTCTCTCCATCCTCTCTCCCTCCTCCAGAGCCCTATTCTCTCCATCCTCTCTCCCTCCTCCACAGAGCCCTATTCTCTCCATCCTCTCTCCTCCTCCACAGAGCCCTATTCTCTCCATCCTCTCTCCCTCCTCTACAGAGCCCTATTCTCTCCATCCTCTCTCCCTCCTCCAGAGCCCTATTCTCTCCATCCTCTCTCCCTCCTCCACAGAGTCCTATTCTCTCCATCCTCTCTTCCTCCTCCACAGAGCCCTATTCTCTCCATCCTCTCTTCCTCCTCCACAGAGCCCTATTCTCTCCATCCTCTCTCCCTCCTCCACAGAGCCCTATTCTCTCCATCCTCTCTTACTCCTCCACAGAGCCCTATTCTCTCCATCCTCTCTTCCTCCTCCACAGAGCCCTATTCTCTCCATCCTCTCTTCCTCCTCCACAGAGCCCTATTCTCTCCATCCTCTCTCCCTCCTCTACAGAGCCCTATTCTCTCCATCCTCTCTTCCTCCTCCACAGAGCCCTATTCTCTCCATCCTCTCTCCCTCCTCCACAGAGCCCTATTCTCTCCATCCTCTCTCCCTCCTCTACAGAGCCCTATTCTCTCCATCCTCTCTCCCTCCTCCAGAGCCCTATTCTCTCTATCCTCTCTCCCTCCTCCACAGAGCCCTATTCTCTCTATCCTCTCTCTTCATAATTGCCCTTTCTTATATGTAAGCGCATCGTCAGCATATTCAAGTCAGCAGCTGAAACCTTAAATTATCTTCTTCAAGTGAAAGAGACAGATAAGGAAAGGGAATTAAGCTGTAGCTTTTTCAAAGTCCTCCTCTACTTGTTTCCCAACAGTGGAAACTATATACTAGTTTAAACTCGACGACAAGGTGACAGTTATTTTAAATTAATTTCTAAAGTTATTTTTCCTCAATTCAAATGTGATATATACCATAAATCCCACATTTACCCAAAAGCACCTTACAAACGGGGAAGCAAGTGAAGGGCAGTGTTCTCTAGAGAGAGATGAGTAGCAGGTAGGTGAAGGCACAGACAGACAGACAGACAGACAGACAGACAGACAGACAGACAGACAGACAGACAGACACATACAGAAAGACAAACACACAGACAGACAGAGACAGACAGACAGACAGACAGACAGACAGACAGACAGACAGACAGACAGGCACATACAGACAGACAGACAGACAGACAGACACACAGACAGACAGACACACACAGACAGACAAAAAGACACACAGACAGACAGACAGACACACACATACACACACACACACACACACACACAGACACACAGACACACAGACAGACACACAGACACACGGAGACAAGACAGACATGGAGACAAGACAGACACACACAGACACACAGACAGACACACAGAGACAAGACAGACACAGACACAGAGACAAGACAGACACACAGACAGACAAACAGACAGACACACAGAGACAGACAGACAGACAGACACGCCGATGCAGGCAGATGAAGGCGCAGACAGACAGGAGGAGATGAAGACAGAGACGTCGGGAGAGCAGAGACTGACTCCGCAGGAAATTGGACAAATCTTCTTTTTGGAGAGGATGATTACGATGATAATGGCCGCCGCGTGTGGTGTGTCTGTTCTCACGCACCGATTGACACTCTACAAATGAGTCTGCCATTACGAGGGAGACGCCTCAGACTCAAACTCGGAGGAGACACCGGAGATAGCTCTCTGATGGATGAAGATAGCTTGGAGATAGCTTCCTGAAAAGTATTCAATATGCACCTGGAAAATTGTTAGAAAAAAAAAAAAGTTTAAATGTTAAAATGTTTTTTTTTTTTTTTTTTTTACATAACTTGAGTTCCTGAAAGCTTTCGGCGCTTAAGTGGTACTTAATTTCTCCCGACAACCCAGCCGCAAAGCTGTGAGAGAGTAACAATTGTAAAATCAATGTTTGCAGGTCAATCTTATGTTGATGAAAGAGGAAAACGTTCTGGTCTAGGAGAGGAGTGGGCCTTGATTTTCAAAAGAGAGAGTACTATTCAGCAAATGGAACACGACACAGAGGGCTTTATAGAACTCTCCTTTATAGACCCCTATTCTCTCCATCCTCTCTCTCTCTCTCCACAGACACCTATTCTCTCCATCCACTCTTACTTCTCCACAGAGCCCTATTCTCTCCATCCTCTCTCTCTTTCTCCAGACTCCTATTCTCTCCATCCACTCTTACTTCTCCACAGAGCCCTATTCTCTCCATCCTCTCTCTCTCTCTCCACAGACTCCTATTCTCTCCATCCTCTCTCTCTCTCTCCACAGACTCCTATTCTGTCCATCCACTCTTACTTCTCCACAGAGCCCTATTCTCTCCATCCACTCTCCCTCCTCTGCAGACCCCTATAGGAAGCTTTCAGGAAACTGACCCCTATTCTATCTTTCTGTTCCGACTGGATACCAAAAGAATTGACACGATACGATCAAACACCTATATGATACCACACCATTAGGGGAGGCTGGTGGAGGTAGAAATCCGAGGACGGGCTCGTCGTAATGCATGGAACGAATCAGGAATGGTATCAAACATGTGATATCATTACGATAAGCCTGTTCTCCGATTTCTACCTCCACCAGCCTCCCTGCACACCACACGATACGACCTCCATCACCTGTTCATGCTCAAATAACTAGCTACAATGGCTGCCAAATAGGGAGACAAAGAACAGGTGTGCTTCCCACACACAGGTGAAGCCAACTCCAAGGATAATTTATGGTATGCAAAGACAATTTTAAACCTTTATCTTGACAAATAGTGTTTGATACGTGTTTGATACCATTCCCCATTCCGTTCCATGCATTATAATGAACCCATCATATTTCAATTTCTACCTCCACCAGCCTCCCCTGGTGTTCTACCTCCACCAGCCTCCCCTGGTAGCCATGTTAAGTGTAGGATCAAAGGACCAAGCATGAATGCCCATCTCCTCACCCCAGCACCAACAACAACCAGATGAGACAAATCACCAGAGACCCAGGTTCAAATCCCGGCAGTTACACTGTGTGTGTGAGTGTGTGTGTGTGTGAGTGTGTGTGTGTGTGTGTGTGTGTGTGTGTGTGAATATAAGAAGAAAACATAATTGATTTGAATAGAATAGAAAAGTTTTGTCAAACTAAAGAAGGAAAAAAATTTCCTCGGCTTCACCTAAAGAATCTTGGCTCACAATAAATTATTCTTTGAATGCCATGTTCGGAAACTATCCCTGAATGGCCCTGTTCGGACACTATCCCTGAATGGCCCTGTTCGGACACTATCCCTGAATGGCCCTGTTCGGAAACTATCCCTGAATGGCCCCGTTCGGAAACTATCCCTGAATGGCCCTGTTCGGACACTATCCCTGAATGGCCCCGTTCGGACACTATCCCTGAATGGCCCTGTTCGGACACTATCCCTGAATGGCCCCGTTCGGACACTATCCCTGAATGGCCCCGTTCGGACACTATCCCTGAATGGCCCTGTTCGGACAGCAATTCTAACCACGAGCTTCTTTGAGATTCAAAGTCTGACTTGATGGAAGATATAATGTGCATCTGGCCACCTCTGCTAACCATTGTTAGCCCTCAGTCCCACTGCCTCAGACGAAGACGAACACACAAAGAGACACATCATTAAGAAACCAACAGACTTTCAAAGGCTTTTATCAAACCGCAACACCCAAGGCCAAATGTAAATGAAGGCCTGAACTCTTTGCTTTCGCAAATGTGAAATAAAATAAAAAAAGTCAAAAGATTGAATTCTAAACTCAATAGATGAGGACGGATCAGCCGGATCACAGAGAGGAGGAAGAATTGTTGTCCTCACAAAAATGTACACTCAGATAGATATTCTAGCTATACTCTCTCTGGGTATAGATATTCTAGCTATAGACTCTCTCTGGGTATATATACTCACCGAGCACGTTCCTAGGAACACTATACTAATGCTGGGAAGGGCCTCCCTTTCCTCTCAAAACAGCCTCAATTCACAAGATGTTAGAAAAATTCCTTTGAGATTCTGGTCCATGATGACATGATTGCATCACGCAATTCCTGCAGATTTTCCAAGTGCACTTTCAAGCTGTGAATCTCCCGTTCTACCACATCCCAAAGGTGTTCTATTGGGTTCAGATCCGGTGACTGGGAAGGCCACTGAAGAACACTGAACTCACTGTCATGTTCATGAAACCAGTTTGAGACAACTTTTGCTTTGTGACATGGTGCATTATCATGCTGGAAGTAGCCAAGATGGGTAAATTGTGGCCATGAAGGGATGCACATGGTCAGCAACAATACTCAAATAGGCTGTGGCATTCAAGCAATGATTGCTAAGAAAATGTGCCAAGAAAACATTCCCCACACCATTACACCACCTTCACCATGAGAAGTTGTATAGGTGTTCCAAATAAAGTGTTCAGTGAGTATATAAATTGTATACAATTAATAGAAAACCCTGGCAAACACCAGGAGCAGCACTGCTTTCTTGATTACTGAAAACAGGTCAAAATTGCATGTAGGCTGTTTCTCAAGGATTCCTTACGACTGTGAAGCGTGAAATACTAATCAACACTTGAAAGCGCTCCTTTTCTCTCATCTGCGTGTGTGTGTGTGTGTGTGTGTGTGTCTGTGTGTGTGTGTGTGTGTGTGTGTGTATGTGTGTGTGTGTGTGTGTGTGTGTGTGTCTGTGTGTGTGTGTCTGTGTGTGTGTGTGTGTGTCAGTCTGTGTGTGTGTGTGTGTGTGTATGTGTGTGTGTGTGTGTGTGTGTGTGTGTGTGTGTGTATGTGTGTGTGTGTGTGTATGTGTGTCTGTCTGTGTGTGTGTGTGTGTGTGTGTGTGTGTGTGTGTGTGTGTGTGTGTGTATGTGTGTCTGTGTGTGTGTGTGTGTGTGTGTGTGTGTGTGTGTGTGTGTGTGTGTGTGTGTATGTGTGTCTGTGTGTGTGTGTGTGTGTGTGTGTGTGTGTGTGTGTGTGTGTGTGTGTGTGAGGTTCCAGATGAAACAGCAGGGCGTATGTTCTATTTACTCCTTAGTCCTGCTCACGTCTGGGTATCAATAATTCTTTATGAACGATGAATGCCTCCATGTTTCTCAACGTTGCTTCCTGTTGGTCTGCGGCTCTCTCTGGGCTCATGTCTGGTCTAATTATCCCTGTGACACAAAGCTGAAAAGCTGAAAATTAACAACAGTTATAATTAGCTACAGTTGCTGGAGGAAGAGAGAGGACACACACACACACACACACACACACACACACACACACACACACACACACACACATAATCTGTCACCACCTACACCATACAGACTATCATCAATGAGTTCAACATCTCTGCTCTCTCACCAAATATGGCCGGTCTCTCCACAGCTGGCTACTCCTTACCTAAGCATGTAATAAAACCAGAGGAGGCTGCTGGAGGCAGAAATTGGAGGACGGCAGGCTCATCGTAATGCATCAATCAATGACACCATTCCTCATCCCGCATTCCATGCATTTCAATGAGCCCATGCTCAGATTTCTACCTCTACCAGCCTCCCCCTGTTTAATACAGTCACCAATCACAGAGTCACTGTTCTTTCCATAGAGCTGCCCTTTGGGTCAACTTACAGAGTGAATCGTGTGAATCACACTGAATTGAATCAGGTTGACTCGAATCAAATTGAATCAAACTAGCCCAACTTATAATGAGAGAGCATATCCCTCTCCCCCAAAACAAAGCTAGTCTCTAACAAACCAACCCCGTATGAACTCCTCCTCTTTTAATCCTCACATTCTCCCTCCTCTCATGTAGCTATGTAAACGTGTGTGTGTGTGTGTGTGTGTGTGTGTGTGTGTGTGTGTGTGTGTTCCTCTCAGGTAGCTATGTAAACGTGTGTGTGTATGTGTGTGTGTGTGTGTGTGTGTGTGTGTGTGTGCGTGCGTGCGTGCGTGCATGCGTGCGTGCATGCGTGTGTGTGTGTGTGTGTGTGTGTGTGTGTGTGTGTGTGTGTGTGTGTGTGCGTGCGTGCGCGCACGTGTTCCTCTCAGCTAGCGTAAACACACACCATAGCATTCTCCTGATGTGTACGAAAAGTGTGAATTATAGCCTGGCTGAGACATTAAATCACCAAAGCGGAGCCCTCTTCGTGTGAAAATGAGTGGGCCCGCCGTGTCCAATCAGTCTCTGTTGTGGTGCGGTCCAGGCGGCTAACTCTCGCAACAGTCACACGCTGTGCAACCTAGCTCCAGGGTGGCACAGTGTGGAAAGCACCGGATTAGGGAACCACTTCTGAAAAAGGCAAGTTGTAACAGAAGTAAGAATCAAACTACAGTAAACAGCGCGGCGGCTAGCTCTTCTTTAGCTGGGAGCCACCACACAGCAGCA
The DNA here is from genome assembly GCF_951799395.1 of Argentina silus. Lineage (NCBI taxonomy): Eukaryota > Metazoa > Chordata > Actinopteri > Argentiniformes > Argentinidae > Argentina > Argentina silus. The sequence goes on from NW_028153206.1 coordinate 6,729, forward strand.
CTCTCAGGGATCGCTCCATTAAAGAAGAAGGAGTCTCTCTCCCTGGCCCGCGGGTGGAGAGGCTGGGAGTGTGAAATGAAATAAGATGGGCTGCTTTTTTTGGTAAACAAGGAATTGAGAGGGTTTTTGTTTTTTTTCAGGAGCTTTTTCACAATGCACAAGTTAGAGCGATTTGCCTCAGCCTCCCCGAGTCCACACAGACCGGGGGACGTTACGCAGAAGGCGCTATCTCGCAAAGCTGGCATATAAACATAACTTTCGACGACAAGCCTGATGTATAATTCTTTCATTTCATATTTCATGTGCACTGCATCAATCGCCCCCCCCCCCACCCCCCCTTCTTCATATACTGTTCATATACAGATGTTTAGAATACATGAGTGTGTTATGATGCAGAAATGCTGTGGTGCATTTAGAATTGGGGCTGCATATCAATGCAGCGCGCTGCAGAAGAGCTACATTCTACTCTTTTTTTTACATTCGCAAGTTCTCTCTCTCTCTCTCTCTCTCTCTCTCTCTCTCTCTCTCTCTCTCTCTCTCTCTCTCTCTCTCTCTCTCTCTCTCTCTCTGTGCATGGGTGATGAACAACCTTTCTACGACATTCGCCGATGCACATCTCTCCAATAAAACGACGTGTGTGACCATGTCATCGCATTCCAATATGTTTCGGTAACCGGCGTGGTTTCCGTGGCAGTATAAGGCCCAGTGAGAATTGGATTGTGGTTTAATTGCTTGTTGTTGACGTGTCGTACGTGTCAAACATTCAGTAATCAATCAAACGTATCTAACACAGAGGTAGCCTCGTCCCCTGGCTATTGTGCACAGCACATAGAGTATAAGCCTGGAATAACAACGACTCAAACCTGGCCTTGGTGAAATTTAATGAAGTATTTGGTATTGGGGGCGTTCAGTGGCGTAGCACGCTAAGGCGCATACCATATCATCGCAAGGTCCCTGGTTCGATTCCGGCCATCGACATATCCTGCATGTCATCCCTCCTGTCAATCTCTACTGTCTCTATCCCAATAAAACAGAAATATATATATATATTTTTTTTAAATAAAGTATTTGGTGTTGTTCGATTTCAACGAATCACGCGGTTGCGAAGCGTAGCTCCGAATCAGAAACATGTGGTGTGCAAGCACTGAGGCGGGGGGGGGAAATGCTGAGGGAGGAGATTGACGCGAAGTAAAACCAATGGCTACGCGCCGTCTGTTTTCAACCGTCTTTCTATTGGCTTTACGAAGGCCAAGTTCGGTTCCACCTGACCTTTCGTGCATTTGGGGGCGGAAGTGTCTGGGAACTAATACGCAGCCATCCGAAACAGAGGACAGCGTCAGATGGACACACAGTAGGGAACCCCGGTGGCTCCATTCGTTTTAACACACACAGTCTCTCACCGTCGTCCGAATGCTACTCTAAAACCGTTTCCCTGTACGAACCGCACGGATGAATAAATGAACCTTAATGAATAAAACAACCCGCACAGCGCCGCCTTTGAAATACAACACCAGGAGCACCTGTGAGAACAGTCCAGAATAAACCTGCCTCCTCTGGATCCGAATGTGTGCGGGACATGTTCTCAACTCACAGAAAAGCCTGGAGGTAGCGTTTAATATTTCAGCACCGAAACCATTCCCCATAGCTGGCACGCCCGCACAAAAGACCCCCCCCCCCCCCCCCCCGGCCGCCAGCACTCACCTGCGCTACGCTGGCTGAGCCGGAGAGCACCACTCAGGTGTAAAAGCCCAGGTGTTGTCAGACTCTTCCCCTCTCTCCTTCACCTGAGTCGACTGGAACGGGTCCATATATATATATATATATATATATATGGAGAGTGCATTGGCACAGAGTGGTAGTGGAGACAAGACAAGAAGCAGAGAAGCCCCTCCAAGTAAGGGCCAGGGCCAGGCCTCGGGCTCATCTAATAATGATGCAGGGTAGCGGAACGCAGGGAGGCGATAGAAGCTTTTACCGTGCGTATTAATCATGTATGAGAGTAGCAGGAGTCACCACCATTGCAACTTACTTCGCTAGGCTAGGCTAGGCTAGGCTAGGCTAGGCTGCCTGGGTCTCCCCACTCCATAAACACCCACCGTAGCCCGCTGTATGAGAGTCACCATCGTGGCTTAGGGTTGGGGCTGGGGCTGGGGCTGGGGCTGGGGCTGGGGCTGGGGATGGGGCTGGGGCTGGGGCTGGGGCTGGGGCTGGGGCTGGGGCTGGGGCTGGGGCTGGGGCTGGGGATCATGCAGGCTGGGGCTGGGGCTGGGGCTGGGGCTGGGGCTGGGGCTGGGGCTGGGGTTGGGGTTGGTCCTGGTGCAGGGGCTGCATTAGGCCAGGGCTGTTGTTGGGTCTGCTAAGGTGCTAAGGGAAGGGGGGGGGGGCTGGGGGGGGGAGGCCTCCCATGTTCGAACCATTTCTCCTGTAGCATAAATGTCAAGCCCACGCTGCTCATTGGTATTTGGGAGAAAATGGAGCCTGGAACTCCGGGAGAGGAAATGTATTCATAAAGTAAATATCAACCTTTCCACTGGAGGTGTAGGTGACCGCAGGAGGCCTGTCATCAGGCCGGGCCCCCTCTGCGCGGGCAACGAAGAGTGCCATGCTTTATGTTCACATTGACATGTGACCTATCAGGAAATGCATGAGAGAGAAAAAAAACCCTCAGAAGTCGAGAGCGGAACGGGGGAGAGTGGTTCATTAGAGAGAGGAAGGAGTGTGGGGGTTTTAAAGTGAGGGAGTTTCAAAAGGGGAACGTGTTGCAAGGCAACGTGTTGCAAGGCAACGTGTCTTAGCGATCGATGAGGCGGCAAAGGGTTTTGTGCTCCCGACGACGAAAGAAAAGGTTCTGGCTTATTAAAAAGATGATCTTTGTATGTTTGTGGAAGAGACGCGACACTCTTGAAACAAAGATACAGGATTTTACTGTGCTTAGATAAAAGAAAAAAACATGTTTCAGACTCACAAGCTTCATCAGACTAGCAAAAAAAAATAAAAAAATAATCCTGTATTTTTGCACTGAGAGAGTTTCCGTGAACTTCAAAAACAACGTGTTTGATACCATTCGTCACTCTATCCCATGCATTACAATCAAGCTCGTCCTCCGATTTCTAATTTCTACCTCCACCAGCCTCCCTTGCGCAGTGCAGTACAGTGCATGGCTCACTAGTGCCACCGATAAACAATGGATTACGGTCCAGATTACAGATTACATGATAGAGATTATCACACGACCGTGGAGCCAGAATGCAGGCGGCCAGCTCTGATCAGAT
>NW_028153205.1:0-2500 GCF_951799395.1 Argentina silus
TGGCCTCTCCCTCCTCCTCTCCCTCCTCCTCTCCCTCCTCCACCTAGAGCAGAGGCACACCGCACACACACACTTGACAGGCCCTGTGCCTCACTCTGGCAGTCTCTTTCATGTGCTGTGACTGGAGCTAGCATTAACATTAAACAGCCCACTGAGTGACTGACTGGTGTGTGTGTGTGTGTGTGTGTGTGTGTGTGTGTGTGTGTGTGTGTGTGTGTGTGTGTGTGTGTGTGTGTGGGTGTGTGTGAGTGCATGCCTGTGCGTGCCCCTGGGTGTGTGCGTCCGTGCACGTGTGCCCGTATGCGTATGCGTGTCTGTCTCTCTCTGTGTTTGTCTCTCTGTGTGTGTGTGTGTATGTGTGTGTGTGTGTATCACCGTGTGTGTATCACCGACTGACTGGTTGAGTGACAGGTCGTCTCTGAGAACATGACACAGTGACGGTAAAGGCAGGCAGGCCTGCAGGCAGCTAAAAGACTGCAGCTGCCCGTCACTCTGCCACCCATCAGTCACTGAGACCTCCCCGACATGACGGCCCGCGCCCACAGAGAACCTGTCCTCTGACATCTCTGCTTTCTGTCAAACCAGCAGAGAGAGCCACCGTCAGCGGAGAGGCTGCTGTTTGATACCGTCCCTCTATTCCGCTCCCTGCATGACAACGAGGGCTGTAGGTATATATACATATATATATATATGTATATATATATATATATATATATACAGTACCAGTCAAAAGTTTGGACACACCTTGCCAAGAGTGTGCAAAGCTGTCATCAAAGCAAAAGGTGGCTACTTTGAAGAATCGAAAATATAAACCATATTCTGGTTTGTTGAACACTTTTTTTGCAGACGACATAATTCCATATGTGTTCCTTCATAGTTTTGATGTCTTCAATATGAGTCTACAATGTAGAAAATAATAAAAAATAAAGAAAAACCATTGAATGAGAAGGTTCGTTTGACTGGTACTGTATATATATATATATATATATATATAGTGCTCACATGTGACAGAATTGATCTCCTAAAAAATTGTTTAAAAAATGATAAAGACTTCGGTCTGTATTGTGGCGGCGTGATGTGGGAGCTTATTTTTGCGGAGGTAGCGCTGATGTCACGTTTACCACGGTGTCTTTTCACCGCCCAGAAAAAAAAACAGGAACTCGTTCCATCTTGTAACTCGTTGTGATACACAGCCTCGACCTTCTGTAGTGTATTGACCTTAGTGTATAGAACACCCTAAGGCCTGTATCTAAGGTCTACTAGACCCTAGTGTATAGTACACTGTACCCTATTGTCTTACAACAGACGCTGCATCTGCACTGATAGTTATAGTTCAGACCAGGCGGGTTCGCGTGAGAATGATGATACCAGGTGTAAGACAATGTGGTATTTTGGCGTCAGTTGGCTCCCTGAGCCCAGGGTCATGTCTGTACCACGAGTGCTCTTTGCGGCTGTTGCTGTTGTTGTTGTTGTGGTGGTGGTGTGTCAACATGTCTGTACTGTCCTCAGACGAGCTGTTATGTTACTCTCGTGTCCTATAGGTCCCTGCTATAATGTGTGTGTGCGTGTGTGTGTGTGTGCGCGTGCGTGTGTGTGTGTGTGTGCCCCTGCTGTAGTATCTCTGTCAAGGGGCCATGATCTGATGCTGCCACCAGGGTGTAGCATTCCGCTCTAATAGACACTAAACTGCATTCCTCAGGAGGACAGGGACCACGTCAAATGCCACCATCGTGAGTGTGTGTGTGTGTGTGTGTGTGTGTGTGTGTGTGTGTGTGCGCTCGTGCGTGCGTGCGTGCGTGTGTGCGTCTGATGTGCGTTTGGAGGGGGTCTTAATATACTTAAAACACACAGACAGACAGACACACACTCACACAACATCTACTCGAGCTCGGGCACTCAATCCGCAATCCAGGCAAAAGGCCAAACACATTTACAACACTTCAAGTGGCCGCGACACAAGAACGCCCTCTCCACTGTGAAATATGTAAATATTGCACTAATCAAAGGGTTCTGGAATCGCAAAATGCCACAGAAAGGTTATGACCCGGAGCCTGTGCTAATAGGAGATTGAGGGCGTGTTGTGTGGGGGTGGGGGGTGGGGGGGAGAGGAGGGGGGGGGGGGGGGGGCGGGGGGAAGAGGGGGAGGGGGGGGGGGAGACAAGGGGGAGAGGGTTCTGGAGTGACAGCTACTACAGGCACTTACCCTGCCTGGGGAGGACCTTCACAAGCTGACCTCCTGCCTCCTGCGCTCCCGAGCTCTGACAGTAATGAATAGGAAGGGGTGTTTATGCATATCAAATGTTATTTACACTTTAGAGAGAGATGAAAAGAGGGAGAGAGGGAAAAACTGTAGAGGAGATTCTCGGAGCCTTAGATAACGGAGGAGGAGGAGGAGGAGACTGTGGTTTGGGTGGGACTCTCTTTGATTCGCATCGTCTGTCAGTCCGTAAAATAAAAATTTTCTTTTTTTCTTTTTTTTGTAGATTTTCTTTCCGAAAAA
>NW_028153205.1:12500-35000 GCF_951799395.1 Argentina silus
GCTTCACCTCCCCTCATCCAGGCCCCGCTGTGAGCTCTTCACCACCAAGCCCCTCATTAACCCCCCCCCCCACCACCACCACCACCCTCACCCCCACCTAACCCCCACCTAACCCCTCCACCCACTCTCCCTGCCATTGAAAAGGCACTGTCTTTAAACCTGTCCTCGTCTCCTAGCGAGGTTCTCTCTTCAATAGAGAGGCCGCGTGGGGGCGGAAAGGGTAGATCGTCCCTCCTCGCCCCCGCTCCGGCTCGGGATATTATATTTAGTCATAATAATCACAGCTATCGCACCCTGCTACTCCTCTCCTCCTCTCCTCCTCTCCTCCTCTCCTCCTCTCCTCCTCCCTTTCTGTTTGGCGTCTCCCGCGAGCGCTGGTGGTGGGCTGGGACGGCTTGTCTCCGTGGCCCCCTCACCTCCGACGGGGCTTGTGTGTGTCGCTCACAGCCCCATAAAGGAGAGGGAGGAGTCGGGGTGGTGGTGGTGGGGGGGGTGAGGAGGGGAGGGGGAGGGGAGGAGGAGGGGTGGGGGGGGGTGGGGAGGAGAGAGCTCTAGGGTGTCATTAACTCCTTTCTTCTGCTCAGGAGGAAACAGCGGTTTGACTCGCATGAGTCTGACCCCCCCCCCCCCCCCCCCACCCTCCAACCCTCTTCACCCACGACCCCCACGACCCCCCCCACCCCTACCCCCAAGCGCTCCATAACTGTGTATTAACATGTCTTTGACTTCACCGGGGTCTCCCCCGCCCCCCACCCCCCACCCCCCACCCCCACACCCCTGCCCTCCATCCACCTCCCCCTCACTCACACACTTGCGGCTTGCACTCTCCCTTTTATCAGACTGGTGGACTCTTAACCTCTCTCCCTCAGTGATATGGTGGAATCTTAATCCCTTTCTTTTTCTCCTCTTTTGTTCATGGTTTTACCTCCGCTGAGCAGCCTCGACTGAGAGCCAGTGAATAATACACACCGTTAGAAGGAAGTGACTCAGAAACGTGCATATTTTTGAAGCCATAACAAGTGGTGTACCTCAGCTAAGTTCTCGGTGTTTGAATTGCGTTTCAACTGTCAACCCCAATACAAGTGTTTTGATCCACTGAATATGATTGAACGCACCATTACAGTGCAAGGAAACACCCAAAGTGGTTCTTAAATGTTGGTGTACTGAGAATGTGGCAAGAGAGTGCTGTGAAAATACATTTGGGGGTTCTTTCGGCGCACTTAAAAGCAATATCCAAACACGTGTTTGGTATGTTTTGGCAGGCTGTGTCATCCATGTCACCATGTGAACAGTCAATGATAAAAATGAGCTATGAGAGAGAAAGCATGTGCAGTGTCATAATAATGATATTTGCAGCATCAATACATATAGGAATACATGGTAGTAGAACAATCAGCAATGATGGGGCTTGAACACTCACTGCTTCTTCAGGCAACCACTCTACCCACTACTCCAAACAGAGATTTACCAGTTGAAGTGTATGTTTGTTAGGCTTACAGAGGCCAGGATCACAATTGTATTAACACTCGTGTTACACATCATATTGCATCACCATTTTTGCACTCAATTCACAAATTATAGTAATTTACCACTGTTCTAGAGAAGCCTGTAGGACTTATCCTGAAGAGAGGAGAGAACAGCACTGCCACTGGGCCGTAGTTACCAGGCTCAGTTTACGGGAATAGATAATGTTATATTTGTAATATGGAGGACTGTAAGTCAGAGGTCAAACTTGGAGGTCAGCCATCTAAGTCAACTGTAAAAGCTGAGATTTAAACCCCGTACCTCAGTATAGAGGAGTAGTAGTAGATCCTATTGAGTTAAAGCCTGTGTCCTCATGATAGAAGACACATATTTCAATGATGGGAAAGATTACTATAGAGGGCTTTGTGAACTATGACCTATATTGTGTTGGGAACAGTTCATAAAGATGTGTTTTCCCAGATTTCAAGGGGGAACAAAAGATAATAATAACAAGTGTCACACTCAGACCTGGAAGAAGTCCTCTTGGCCTAATGGTAGACACGTGTGTTCAGCATCGTGCCAAAGGCATCCATTGTCTATGTATGTACTGGGTCCCTTCTTCATCTGCTGCCCCACCATAACTTTCTATTGTCTTAAAGTTACATTATGGTGGATTTTGCCCCTGGGTGTGCTCTTGAGCCAAAAAGAGTCCCCTAAATAGTCTGAAATAATGCCCAGAAATGATCTTATTGGTCAATCTTATCTTGCCAAAGTTTGTAGTCCTAAAACCATACACTGAGTTGTTTATGAGGATAAAAGACATACATTTAAATGACACTAAAGCAAAACATGGAGGTAAACAATTTTCAGTTAAACTTGTGTAGTGCATCTTTAATACTTTAATAGCTTTCATTTTAAAAGAAAAAAAAAATGTAGATATATAAGGTAGTGGAACTCAAAAGAGGAAAACGTATTATAAACTATCAAAGAAATAATGAGACTTGATCATCACAGGCATTATATGTTGCTTTTATTTCCAATGAGGAGTATTTCAATACACCTGATTAATCTGTCTCGGAAAACAGTTTTAAACATGGTGTTTTTTATTGGCTACTGAGGTACATTTGAGCACCTGCTCAACAAATGACCTGTCGTAGGAGGCATTCAAACGTATGGATACTCCCCCTTCTCTCTCAGTCAGAGAGGAGGGTAGAGAGGAGTCAAGTAGTTCCCGACATTGTTGTTTTTATAGGCTTGTATACTGCTTGTTGTTGCAAGTGACCATGCATACCGAGGTCACAGTTTTGATTGCATACATAAGCAGTAAGTACTTGGATTCATTGATCGTTCCCATATAACTTGTATTGTGCACTGATATGCTAACTTGTTCCTTCACTGCTTGTTGGTTCTTAGTATGGTAAATATTCCGTACTGCCTTAGTCCTGTTTTGTTTGGTCAACTTATTTTGTTTGATATGCAAGATGGCCGACACCATGTGCTTTTCAAAATGGCCAAACTTAAAATGCCCATGCTTCATGCCCACATGACAATATGGTGTCAGCCGTCTTGCCCGGTAAACATACAAAGTTGACCAACGAATGAAAACCAGGATTAAGGAGACATTGACAGTTAACCATAGAATATAGTAGATTGTATTCCGTTTTTGAATCTAAGTACTTAGTGGTTATGCACACACTTGATTAATGCAACTACACATGCACAATAGTAAAACCTCCAAAGCAAAGTTGGGAGATTCTTAGACGCATTCTGTCAGCAGGGGTGACAGAGTACATGCGTCCTGTTGTATTTGGCTGAGCAAAAATGGGTGCTGGTGAAGAAATGTAACTCAGCAGCCAACTAAAAACATAACCGTTCCCACAGTTTTCCTGTTTCCTTTGTTCCCAACACTTTTCTGCCCAGCCTTTTTAATGAGTCGGTGAGGAGTTTATCATCTCACCCTATCAGAGACTCTCGAAGAGGAGTGTATCAAAACACCCTAGTGGAGGGGACTCCTGAAAGGGAGTGTATCAAAACACCCTAGAGCAGGGACTCCTGATAAGGAGTGTATCAACATATCATTAAGAGTGTTTGGAAACCTCAGAGGGAAGGATGTATTGGAGCTCCCAAAAAAGAGATGTTCTAATTCTGTTTCTAAACATCATCGTATGGGTCCTCAAACAGCTCCAGATTAGAGTTCTAAATCTCTGAGAGGTACTTCACAACTCTTAATTTAGTGGCTGTGTTTCAAAGCATCTCATAACGAGTATTTCATATATCTTAAAACATGTCTCAAAACCTTATTTCTGGTCTGCAAACACCAGCAAAAAAAAAAAAAGGTTTTGAATGCTTTAAATTGGTGGCAGCTGAGTTGCCACCAGTTTTTGGGTTTCGCAACACTTTCTTTTAAAAGTGCACGCTGTTCAGCATGTTGTGTTTTAATGATTTAACTAAAGGAGTGTCACTAGGGTAAATGTCTCTGGGTTACTGGAAAAGCCCTGTCTTGCTTTCATTTCAGAATTATTCAAAATGGACATCGAGACAAACATATCAGACAAAAAAAGAAAAAGAAAAAAAGAAATACACCACATTTTATTTTAAGAAACACAGAGGCCACAGCCTTTTCCCCAAACATGGACTCCAGAGTCTGAGTCCTGAAGAGGAGGAAAATGTTGATAACATCAATAGGCCTATCCTGAGACCCGGCTCAGCTGGTGTTCATTGCGGTTCAGGATGGGTCCTGTCTTGGACGGGCCAGTTCTCCCAGAGGGAGGCTGGCCTTCTATTATATTGAATTCAATAAATCAAAAGAAGAAAGAAGAAATGTGCACTTTTTGCGTGTGCACCCTACCACTACTTTTTGGGCAAACACTGCAGCTCACTTACAACTTTGTCCATAGTGATGGATTAAACCGGACTTCCATCCTGAATATTGTAAACATTAGTGAAGACGTTTTTACTGACCAGGTACCATAAAAACATGAGCATTTAAGACATTGTCTTAGTCAGACCTAGCTGCATTTCTACACAATTCGCTCCTGACCTCAATTAATCCCAAGGGGAGAGACAGGACAGAACAGAACAGGACAGGACAGGACAGGACAGGACAGGACAGGACAGGACAGGACAGGACAGGGCAGGGCAGGACAGGACAGGGCAGGACAGGACAGGACAGGACAGGGCAGGACAGGACAGGACAGGACAGGACAGGACAGGACAGGGCAGGACAGGACAGGACAGGACAGGGCTTGGGTCCTAGCCTCAGTAGCCTCTCCTCCTCCTCCTCCTCCTCCTCCTCCTCTAACCATGATGAGGGCTGATGGCTTTAAAAGGCGCTGAATGACGTCTGGGAGTGGAGCGGCTCTGTGATTAATCGCCACGGTGATTCTCATGGAAATCAACCCTGGGTTGAGAGAGAGAGAGAGAGAGAGAGAGGGGGAGGGAGGAAGGGAGGGCGAGGAGAGCAGTGGAGGGGGGGGGGGGGGGGCACCGCAACCGTGTGAAACCAACTACTGGGCCAAATACTGCCAGATGATTGCTCACGAGGGGGATATTTATGTTATTAAAAAAGAGATTCCTTGAGTACAATGGACTCCTCCTCCTCCTCCTCCTCCACATGTATTATAGGGGATTGTGGATGTGTGGAGCGTATAGGAGGAGGAGTGCGACCATTGAGGATATGAATAGCCATAACACACTCAGAGCATGAACACATGACGTCTGGCTCAGTTAGTAATCATGTGCCATTCATGGTAGCCAGCTACAGCTGTAGAATCAAGAGGTCGCGGGGGGGGAGGAGGAGGAGGAGGAGGAGGAGGAGGAGGAGGACTGGGGACACTCACATAGCAGAAGTATACTAAAGTAATAAAGCATGAGAAGCTGTGATGGATTCTATTGTTATGCACGCCGGAATACTTAAGATCCAACACTGTCATCGCCGCTATCTTTCTTTTTCAATAATTGAATAGCAATCAAACATGGATTTATCCCGCTTGCCAGGTCAATTAGCCACACTGGGGTTTGCGGTTGGGGTTGCGTGTGCAGGGCGGAGTGGGGGGTGGGTGGGGGGGCTGGGGGGGGTTGGGGGGGGTTGGGTGGGAGTTGAAGGGGGGGGGTGTGTGTGGGGGGGGGTGTAGCGTCACACACACTCGCTACGCCCTCCGATTTCCCCCACGGAGAAGCTGCTCCTGCTCGACAACTGCTCGGGTCACTGACTCACTGACTTTAGTATTCCATCCACAAGGTAATTTAGATTTCGAATGATTCGGCTGATAAATGTTGTTTGTGCATAGACAGAGATGGATCTGTGTACAGAACTCTTCAAAAGACAGTCGGTCTCTCGTGAGGAATGTCGGAAGACAGAGCTGCAACCTCTTCATAACAAAAGCCTCCGAAGGTTGAGGCTGACACCGAATAATGAATGAAAGTTCCATGGAATTCCGAATGTTTGTCAGAGCAGGTTTAGTTTCTACCGTTCGGCCTACACAACGGGCCTTCCCCAACCGATATGTCTATGCCAGGCATTAAAAACAAATAGCTGTGGAGAAATATATACGGTAGGACGGAAATTTACCAGAGTGAGGAATTGATTTTGTCTGGCCCTGGAGACTACTTCATTCTTGGTCACAGCAGCGCTGGGAGCTTTTTACAGCCATGTTTTACTCACGGAGGAGAGCACAGGCACCCATGCAAAACTATTCTTTAACAACGCCTGGGAAAAATCACCTCCTGTGTCAACCTATTTTTTTCTTCACAGATGACACAGTGCTTTCCAGTCAGACGTCAGTGGAAGCACCTCACGGCCACTTTGGTGATTTAGAGCCCCAGCAGGGAGACATGAGACTCCTATCCCCAGGTTATCTGAACTGAACAAGGCATGCGAGCCAAGTCTGTTTCAGACTTACATGATGTGTTCATATCTGCTCCTCGTTAGCGAGGCTGAGACTTCATCATTTATTGAAAGGGCAGGGGAAGCAATCATGCAACAATGATGATGATGATGACGACGATGATGATGATGGTGGCGATGATGACGGCGGTGGTGTTGATGAAGGTGGGAACGACTCCCAACGACGGAGGCGAGGAGAGCGGTTATGATTAGCATTTTTTGGATCCTGATAATTAGCATCGCTACAATCACCATTACCGCTTCTCACACGATCACAACTTGCGTTCACTTGTCTGAAACTTGGCCGTGGCCGTTTATTCTGTCCACCTCAGCAAAAGCGCTTAGGTATTATTGGTGGTTTTATTGGTCCTGTAAGAGGAAAATGTGAATAAGCGAATTTGGAAAGCCTGACTCCTCTGCAGTGCTAATTTAGTGTGCAAGCTAAGTGGCTCCTTTTTATGTGAAAGCCATTGTGTTCCTAACTATGGAGCAAACAATCGCTGTTCGGAGGCAAAGAATGACACAATGTGAACAATAGAACAATGAGGGCCTTTTTTCCTCTGTTTCTGCCTGGAGGAAAAAGATCCTTACAAAACAAAACTGGGCTGGTATAATTGTTTTCTAAGGCTGTGATTCAGGGATGTTAAGTATTTTGGAAGAAAAAAAAAAAAAGAAAGAAGACAAGATGCTGGAATGTACAAAAGAACGGCCTGTGAGGCTGAAGCGTACATACACACTCTGTCTGAAAACAACCTTCTGAAAAAACCTCAGACCGAGGTGGAATGAGTCCACGCACACACACACACACACATGCTCACACACATACACACACGCGCACACACATGCACACACATGCGCACGCACACACGCTCGCAGACCCACACACACGTGCAAGCAGGCACACACACACATGCATGCGCACACACACACACACACACACAAACATCCACGCACATGCATGCACACACACACACAGACACACGCACACACACACACGCACACACACACACACACACACACACACACACACACACACACACACACACACACACACACACACACATACCCATGACACCAATACAGATTGGTCTGCCCTCCTCCCCCTTCTCTTGTATTATCGCTGTGAGGGATACCGCACATTTCAGACATTCCTCCATGATGTCATGTGTGTGTTGTGAGTGTGTATGCTGACAGGGATCAGTGATGGGTGTTAGAACATATCAAACCCCCCCCACCACCCCCCCCCACACCCACCCACCCTCACAGCCACACAATCACTGACAGTATGAGACCTGCCACTGTGCTGCCTAGCTGGCCTGACACTATCTATCACTGGAAGCATGTACAAGGAAATGGTACAGTGCTCACACACACACACACACACACACACACACACACACACACACACACAACTACACACACACACAACCCCCCACACACACACAAAGAAAAGTGTATTTTGGAACCACAAGGTGGTCTCAAAGGACATAAATCTGATTGCTGCACGCTCAAACAATGTGTATCACTTGGAAGATAAAGCCTAAACATATGCAAGCAGACACACTGCACCCAGTTGAAAGGTCTTAGCTCTGTTTATTATGGGTTTAGGAGTTCATACAGACCTGTGAGAACAATCAATCCTTCCCATCAAATGCTGTACTGTATCTTTCATCACGTGTTCCTCCCTGGTGAATAGGCCTGGTATCCACCCACTGCGTGTGTGTGTGTGTGTGTGTGTGTGTGTGTGTGACTGGTGTCTAGGCCTTGTATCTACCCACTAGCATTTGATCTAACACCCCCCCCCCCCTCTTAATGGCCCAACTCTCATCATTCATAACACATCTGCTAGTCACAAGGCATGGTAGGTGTGTGTGTGTGTGTGTATGTGTGTGTGTGTGTGTGTGTCTGCTTTGTTTGATCCTACAATCACTCATGCAGCTGATCGCGAACAGAGGGCACTCTTGGGTGTTGTAACACTCCTACTCATACGCTGTAGGCCTACACACACACTCACAAACATCACGCTATATTTTCGTATTGTAACGTCTGTTTTTGATGTGCATTGTTATACAATATCTCTCAGACCCTATCCACATGCCATACATGATGACACAACAATGATTTATTGAAGGGAATTGATACCATGTACCAGATATCTTCAGAAAAGTATTTTTATTATGATACTTACGATATCCGAGGACACGAATGGACTCCCTGTCCCATTAGGTCTCGTTTTCAAAATGGCTTCCTCCCCTCATCATCTCCCCGGTAACACGGACATGTGATAATAGCAGACATGAATCCCTGTCTCTGGGTTCTAAGCACATGCCGGCTGTCCATAAATCACAGCCAGGCCTCCATTTTGTGAAGAACAAAAAAAAAAAAAAAAAAAAACAGGCTGTGTTGTTTTGTGTTTCTGTTTCTGCAGGCCCTGGCTCCTGGGTAATAATCCCTGCGCCCCATGTTGTGTTGCGTCTCTGCCTCCCCCCACCACCCCCTTCCTCCCCCGCTCTCTCTCTCTCTCTCTCTCTCTCTCTCTCTCTCTCTCTCTCCCCCCCTCTCTCATCTGTTCTCCTCTCTCCTCTGTCACGCTCCCTCTCCTCCACAGGCATTACAATAGGGGCATCCAGGTGATGAATATTTGTGTCTGGTCTAGTGTTAAGATTTCATTAATCACCCCAAACAACTAGTGAGCGTGAAGCATATACCTGGCTACCCAGCAGGCCTTGCTCCACACTCTGGGGAAACATGGGACGTAGAACATAAACCTGACCGACCAACGCTTGTTTGTTGGATTTTTGGGGGGGGGGGATTGGATTTTTTTTCTCTTGTCTGTCTGCCTCAGACTCCTTCTTTTCAACTCTCTCTCTCTGTCTCTCTCTGTCTCTCTCTCTCTCTCTCTGCTGTGGCATGGAGCAGGTGACAGATGGAATGACAGAGAGAAGGAGGGATGATGAGGAGGTAAAATGTGCAACGTTTACTCATTTTCTTCTTTATTGTGTGTGAAGGAGGGATGGGGGGGGGTGGGGGGGGGGAGTGTGAAAACAAACGGGTGTGGATACAAGGACACCTGGTCGCCAGGGCCTCATTCACAAACCACTCGGCCTTGATAGGACTCACCAGCTGCCAAGGATACACTGACTCCTTTTCTCTCTCTCTCTCTCTCTCTTTCTCTCTCTCTCTCTCTCTCTCACGCTCTCTCTCTCTCTTTATCTCTGTCGTTCTCTGTCCTCGCTCTCCCAATCGCTCTCTGTCTGTCATTCAATTTCTACTCTCTCTCCTTCTCTCTGTGTGTGTCTATCCTCCCTCCTTCCCTCCTTCCCTCCCTCCCTCCCTCTCTCCTCTTCTCTTTCTTCCCGGCACACACAGACAGCTGTGATGGATAGACATGTGCTGCCGTACAGAAGAACCTATTTGGACTGGTGTGTCAGCCCATCTTTATCAAGTGTTGCACAGGTATATTCTCTCGGTATGCTTCATTACTCTGGAATGGCGTGCCTGAAATGTTTGACTGCTCTGTCTTCTCTTCAGACCCCTCCGCCTCCCCCCCCCCGCCCCCCTCTCTCTCTCTCTCTCTCTCTCTGTGCTCCTCCCCTCTTCCCCCTTCTCGTTTAGCTGCTCTTGCTCCCTGTCTGTGAGCTGTACTGGTGGAGCAGTGGAGGGAGTTAAACACTTTCCGTCTGTCCTTCTCTCTCTGTCCTCTCTCTCTCTCTCTCTCTCTCTCTCTCTCACACACACACACATGCACGCACGCACACGCACGCACGCAAACACACACACACACACACACACACACACACACACACTCTCTTCCTTCCTCCCTCCCCCCCTCCCTCTCTGTCTGTCTCCCTCCCCTAATACACCAACCCTTCTCTCTCTCTCTCTCTCTCTCTTTTTCTCTATCTCTCTCTCTATCTCTCCCTCTCTCCTTCTCTCTCTCCCTCTGTGGTTAGAGGAACACAGCAGGGCCTGAGGGTGAGATATTGATTCCATTGCATCGCCGAGGCGCTAACGATGCCCCTCCCCTCCCCTCCCTGCCGTTCTGATGACAAACAGCTGCCACGCCACTCTGCCATTGGCTAATGGTCAACGGTGGCCCTGCCAATCAAAACTCCTGTTTATTTGTCTGGATCAAAGGACAAATTAAGTGCCTTGTTTTTGTTTGTCTGACAATGACCTCCGGGTGACATCACCACAGAGACATGTTACAAACGAGGAGTGTTATTAGAAACTGAAGATCAATCCCAGAAGGAATAATAGTCATTCCTCGGTTCCAACTATGTCATTACCTTTTGTACCGTGCCATTTTGAAAGCAAATACCTGGTCATTTCTGTACTGTGAAATAAAGTGCCACCGAACCGAAGCTCATCCTTTCATGAAATGTTTCTCGGGTCTTGGGAAAGAACTGTCCTTTCGGTTGAGCGTAACCGTACAGTGCAGGGGAGGCCGGTGGAGGTAGACATCGGAGGACGGGCTCATTGTAATGCATGGAACAGAAAGAGGAATCCTCCTTCTTCCACCAGCCTCCCCCTGCTGTACACTATATCTTCCCAACACACCTTGAGTGCAAAGCCCCAGTGAATGTATGTGGATGAATGTATCAACCACCAGGAAGTGGAGATCAATAGCAAATCCTCCTGAGCTGGGGGTATTTCTCTAGAGAGGAGGGGATGGGCTCAGCCAATCAATGGAGGATACAGACAGCCCTTGGACTTGATGGAAGTTTGGCCTGATATCAAAGCAGCCAATGTCAATGTCAATGGAATCATGAAACGGATTAATGAGAAAGTGCACTTCCAAAGCACGCCTTAGATCCTGCATGTTTACATTTTGAGGCACATACTCAAGGTTATCGCGGAATAAATGTTGTTATTGTTTAGCGCTCATTATTATTATTTATGAATCATCGGTCATCATCGTTAATCGTTATTTTTTATTATTTCATAACATAACATGAGTTCTTGCATCAGTTGTTATTATAGCGTTAAGGAGTAGGCCAGAAGGTTCAACTGTTAGATTTGATGCTGTTGAGAACTCTCCCTTAGGCCTCCAAAGTCTCTCCAAGTCTCCTCTTCGTCCATTTCAGCATGTACAGTATAGTACAGTAACAGACTGCCTCCTATAGTAGGAGTCCCCCTATAATCCGTGACTGTAGGGGGCACTATGGGCTCCCACTGGAAAGCATCTGAACCCAGAAGAAGCCATCACTCTCCACTTTAATTAGGTTTGGAGTAAATGTCAGAGCGCTCCTAGACGTCTGGGAATCATCTGCTTCCCTCTAATACCAGCTATTGTCATTCTATCAAACAAAATCACGTTTGGACCAAAATATTTGGAGAACAAGCATGGGGGGGATTCGCTCCACGCTGAGCTGTAAATTAGAGAAGAAATGTAAACTGGGAACTCTTTTATGACACGTGAGGTAAACATGCTGTAAATTGTCGTTTGGTCGAATTGTTCTTTCATGTTGAGAGAGAGAGAGAGAGGGAGAGAGAGGGAGAGAGAGAGAGAGATGTGTATAGGATGTTGAAGGGAGTGGTTGTGGTGGATATCAGGGTGGAAGAGTTTCAGGATGGAAGTCAAACAAGAGGGATGGGCTGTGAGTCTGTGATAATTATGATTACAGTCTGTTTTTGCATAATCACCAGAAAGATAAAAAAAAGCCGCAAAGAATAGAGACAAAGCTTTATCAAAAGCGATGAGATCTACGGAGATGGCGTTATCGATACATCTCTTTTCACGCTGCGAATTTTCTCTCATTTTCCCTCGTATTTTGACAACTCTAGTACGTTTAACCTTCAGTGTCTGTTTCTCAAATGAAATTGCACCGTGAAAAAAAAAAAAAAGAGACTCATATTACCGTGAAAAAGATGGCTTTTCCTCTGGAACAATAAGCAGTCCTTGAACTCGACGTCATTAAAGGGAATGCCATCATTTCCTTTCATTACACTGACTGTGTGCAGACGCAGACACATATTGCAGTTGGAAGGCAAAGCTGAGCTGCAGCAGGAGACTCATTTAACCCCCCCCCCCCCCACACACACACACCCCCCACCCTCCAACCCCCTCCCAACCTCCCCCCCCCCCCCCCCCCCCAACCCCAACCCCCCTAATCTGGAAAATGATTTTAATGTTTCTCAAATGTTCTCTCCCATTGTAGCAGGGGAGGGCTGGGTGGAGGCAGACATCGTCGGAGAATGGGCCCATCGTAATGTATGGGATGAATGAGGAATGGTATCCATCACGTGGGTTTTGACACCGTGCCTCATTCCGTTCCGTGCATTACAATGAGCCCCCGTCCTCTGATTTCTACCTCCACCCAGCCTCCTCCGGTTTGAAGAACAACCTTTGAGGGCATTTAAACTGACTCCTAAAATCTGCCCTGAGAAAGTGTGTCCCTCTGCTAACATAAAAGAACGATATTGTTCAACAATAAATATACAGGAAACAAATAAAATATATACTGCGTGGACAGTATTAAGGATTAACTTTCATAGCTTTCATATGCTGATCTCACACAAACCTAAATCAGCCCTAGATCTGTGCTTAGGTCTTTGGTTGTAACCCCTTAGATCTGCCTAGATGTCATTCATCCTCACAAACACAAATAAAAAAAGGAACAAATCAAAATCTATTGTACGTTGTCCAAGTTTGGACTGATCTCATGCTAAAAGGGGATGGTTTAGCATTGGTAGATCCTGGATGTTAGACCTTTTCCATCTGCAACATTCTATCATCCCTGCTCTCTTTGGCTCTGATAGTTCTTCCTATCCTTGTATTGTCTATATATCCTATACAGGATGATGATATGGCTTCATTTGGCAGAGCTGTAGCCAAGGGCTTTGGCAGCTAGCTGAAAGGCTATTTCAGGAGAAATGGACATGGACATAAATATCCTCACAGGGTGCTTTGTAATAAAAAAAAAAATGAAAAAAAGGAAGAAAAAAAAACAATGTTATGAAACGCAGTGAAACATAAAGAAAGGAGAAGGAAATATCCATCAAATTAACACATCAGTGACTTTGATTGTAATCTCTCTCCGGCCCCCTGCTCCGGCTCTCTCTCCCGGCTCACACACACAGAGACAAGCAGCCGAACGTGATTTATCAATGCAAACCTAATAGCATCAATATGAATCTAACTAAAAATCAATATTTCATTACCAAATTGTTAGCGAGAATGAAGAAAAATGGCCGGAGCCAGAGCGTTCTCCAGGGTAGGAGCATCTGGAGTTCAATGTGACAAGATGAGCGATGCGTGACTCGGGGCTCGAGGAAGGACACCACGAGGACAGGACTCAGTCTGGGCACACTTTGAACTCTCTCTTTCTTTCTTTCTCTCTCTCTCTTTTCTTCTTCTTCTTCTTCTTCTTCCTCCTCCCTCCTTCTTTCTCTTGATTTCTATTGGTTTCTCTCTCCCTCTCAATCTCTATTTCTCTCTCTCTCACTCTCTCTCTGTCTGAAACTCTATTTCTCTTTCTCCCTCTCCATCTTTTTATTCCTCTCCCTCCCTCCCTCTCGCTCTCTCTCCCTCCCTCCCTTCCTCCCTCTCTCTCTCTCCCTCCCTCCCTCCCTCTCAATCTCGATTTCTCTCTCTCTCTCTGCTCTAACTCGGTAGTTTCCCCACTCTCCTTCAGTTTCACTTGTTATCATAATAATCTCGCTACTTTTCTGTTGTTAAAAGTCTGCTGTCTACCCTTTCTGTCCTCTTGTGTCTGCGTCACCATTTCTCTCTATCAATCTGTGTGTGTGTGTGTCAGTGTGGTGTCAGGAGCAGACCACACAGTGTTTCTCATTCTCCCTCAATTAATGGCAAAAACTTGAACATGGAGCCACTCAATCTGCTTCCCCCCACATTTCAATTATCTTTCCTCCTTTGAAGACAAGTCAGCATTCTCTCTCTTCACCCCTTCCATCTCGTCCCTCTTTTCTCTCTCTCTCTCTCTCTCTCTCTCTCTCTCTCTCTCTCTCTCTCTCTTTCTCTTTCTCCCAGTAGATTTTCTTTCCTCCCAAGGCTCGTCATGTGTTCTCTTAAGCAGGCTCGGCATGGCTTCTCCTGTAATGAGAGAGAGAGAGAGGGAGAGAGAGAAAGAGAGAGAGGGAGAGAGACAGCGAGAGAGAGAGAGAGAGAGAGAGGGAAAGAGAGAGAGAGAGAGAGAGGGAGAGAGAGAGAGAGAGAGAGGCATTGTGGTGGTGTGGTGGAGGAGGGAGACACCTACCTGGACTAGATCACTGTAGCCTCCCACAGACATGACCTTCACTTTATTTATATTCTCCTTGTTGTTTTTTGTAAGCAGTATTTATTAGGAGGAGTTGTGATTGTGGCACTCTGTCAGGTAAGTAATGATGCACCTCGGTGCTACTGCAGGAGCCACACTTGCAATTAAGAACAAAAAACCTTTTTTTATTTTTTTTTCCCCTCCTTCTTCTGCCTCATTTTTTTTTTCTCCAGCACTTGGAAACACTCCAGCAGCCCTTACCTTCTTTTCCCTCTTCTTCTTCTTCCTGTTTCTGGACGTTTTGGTTCCTCCCCCCCCCCCCTCTCCTCCACCCCCTGATGTCACTCTCTCATTTATGTGTCCCCCGGGACCCGGTGGTAATGTCCGTGAGGCTCATTTCTCCCAGGCTGGAGCGGACAGGTCCACTCCTCAGAATGAAAAGGGGAAGGGGTGATTGTAAAACATGTGTCATTACTGTGTCAAAACACCACCGACCACACAATGACTCCATCCTTTGCTGATGTTTCGGTGAAATGGGCGGGCGGGAGGGGGTGGGGGGGGGGGGGGGGGGGCGATCTTATTTATGGTTGGTGAGATAAGTACACTGGCTAGCGTTGCTGTGCTTAGGGGTTGGGATGAAGAATATCATAGAATATCATCATCATCGACCCTGCGGTGTGTGAGACGTATGCTGCTCAGGATAAAGTGTGCATGTTTCCTTTGGTGGGAGATTAACCTGTTATGGATTTTATTGACG
This sequence comes from Argentina silus, assembly GCF_951799395.1. NCBI lineage: Eukaryota > Metazoa > Chordata > Actinopteri > Argentiniformes > Argentinidae > Argentina > Argentina silus. Next base: position 27,826 of record NW_028153205.1, read on the forward strand.
TTTTGCACATTCAGAGGCGTGAGTGTGGGAACGTGGATGGGGGAGAGATTCTCACACACACACATATTGTGTGTGGAAGTGATACAATACCACACCCCCACCCCCCTTCTCCCCCCCCCCCCCCCCCCACACCTTTTCACACGTTTTGACAAAACCGCACAATAGCTATAGGGTAAGGGTGTGAATGAATGTGCTCAATTAGCGATTGCTAACGTAGCCACCCAAATGGCTAGCAAAATAATGTATACAATTGAATTTAAATACTATAATAATGTATACATTTAAAGTTAGGACCATAAGGTGATCACTGCCTGCGTGTCGTAAGAGAACGTTGTTGGAATCTCAACCGAAAGCAGATAAATATGTTGGTTCTCCTCCCAACTGCAGAAGCAAAGACTGTGTCTTTAAAATGAGGCTAACAAGACTTTCGTTTTGTCTTAATGAATAAATTAAACAAGGTAATGCATAATGCATCGATAATCCCGTGTTGGATGGAGTGATAGATAATACATATCTTTCATTATTTATTTAATGACATTAACTTCGGTGGAGGTTTTTTCAGCCGAGAGTCCGGTGTATGCGAGCATGATTAGAATAGAGATTATCTCCTTGATATCTAACCAATATGACTGGTACACTGGCAATTTAAAAAAATATGAGGCCATTTTTACAAAACTACACTTATAAAATGATGTAGATGGGCTACTGCCTGCAGAGTATTAACGATCAAACCCAATTCATCCACAGGCCAAACATCTGGCACATTTACTGTACTGTATAAATACCATACGGTAACATATCTGTAGCATGCTGCTAACATATTCATTCTGTAAAATCATACATTTGACTTTGGTTTTTGTCTCTTCCACTTCATCAGGTTGCATGCCCCCAGCTCTGTCAAAGACCTACACGGTGCTGAATCCCTCAGGCACAGATTTACAATCCACATCGGCTGTTCTATCTATTGGAGGATCTATTATACATTGGTATAAAAACATAACAGAAGTACACCAATCATTACGACTCGCGTGAATGAGTACCCCATATAAAATATAGCATAGGATAGTGGCGGATCTCCATGTTAGATTTTTTATTGTATTTAACCTTTATTTTGGCAGGGAGTCCCATTGAGACCCAGGGAGCCTTGCATGCACACAGCTGATAACCGTACATCACACACAATTACAACATTATAAAACACAATCAAGAAAATACAAACACATTTTACAACAAAGTGGTCCTCAATCAACACATTAAACTGCCCGAACGGCACTAAAATGTTCTCTTCCGGATTGTTCCGGCAGTGAGGCGCACATTAAAAACAATGTACACTGTTGTTACATTGTTATTACATTGTTAGAACAGTGTTATTACACAGGTAATAAAGTGTGACCCACAAGTCAATAGATTACTCTCCATCACACAGGACAGTGGATGTGTCCCTCCATCTCAGGGAAGCGTAACCCCAGTGGACATGGGAACAGCTAATTGAGTGGTTCCAGCAGCAGTGGGACCCCAACCCCCTGTCTTCTTTATTTCCCATGTAACTGATTACAGGTTTTAATCAGCCGTACAGCAAGAGACCAATTAATCCCTGAATAAATTAGACAGCATAGCCAATGCCCTGAGCTCTCTCACTCAACAATGGGGATCGTATAGCCTAAGCAAGGGACGGGTAGTCTGGGATGGCCAGTGTGTCTATAAACGAATAACCGTCCGTCTATGAACACGTTCTAACCCTTTCTTTAAGGGGCATGTGTTCAAAGACAAAGAAAGATATCAACCTACTTATCCTTAAAAAAAAAAAAAAAGACTTACCTCAGCATTCAAAACCTCCCATTTGAATTCTCACCATTTACCTACAGTGTCTAACCGTCCAATCAACCGCCGTTGTGCCTATACACTTTAGGGCCTAAGGGGGGGTGGGGGGGGGGGTGATAGGGGTGGGAGTGGGGGGGGGGGGGGCGTACAGTTAGGTCTCTAGGGTTTTATCCTCGGAACATTCTCAGGATCTTCAGGAGAAGGCAGGCCATTTGATGGGCGAGGTGGAATTTAGCGAACGGTGTGTGAGGCAGTATGACTAATGTGTGGAATGGTCCATTTACATAGGAGAGGCAGGCTGCACCGCGGCACGCTCCTTCCCAGAGGTACGCTTGGCGTAGCGATCTGTTGGCTGGCTGTCCTCAGGGCTCCCTCCGACACTTCATTTTCATGCTCCATTTTAGATCAAGGCTTTTCTAATATTTCCACATTATCCTAGAAGGCAATCTAAGATTGGAATTTGATTCACTTTTGAGGGACACGGAGACACAAACAGCCGACAACCAACCAACCAACCAACCACCCACCCCCCCCCCCGCGCCCCCCCCTCCGGTTTACTGTACAAGATTGTTTGTGCCTATGTTATGACTAAACAATTCAATCCATATGAATCCATGTCATTATTGAATAAGTGTATCGCAATTGGATCCTATAAAAACGGCTATTTCCGTACAATGTACTGTTTACGGTTTATTCATCATTCTTCAAAAAGATGGATAAAAGAAGTATTTCCTCAACGGTGTCTAAAAAGTCGGACAAATGAAACAAAGTGACTTACCTCAAAATAATGGTGGTAGGCAAACGCATTGCATTGGAAATTGAAAATTAATTAGAACAACAGTAGGTGTTTTTACCTCTCTTGCGACGACCATAACTCATTCCACGGGAAGTAATTATTAGCTGCAAGCCCTTCTCAGCTTGAACATTATTGGTGCACATTAAATAGCACTCCCCTTCATAATTGTACAGGGGAAAAGCAGCAGGTTGGAAGGAAAATTAGCACAGGAGAAAGAAAGAAAGAGAGAGAGAAAAAGAGAGAGAGAGAGAGAGAGAAAGGGAATGGAAAACAAGAATGGAAAAATGAGAAAGCAGGGGGAAAGCAAGCAAAGTGACATCGGCACTGATGGATTTGAACATAATACAAAAAACAACTTGGATAAAGCTCTACGTATTTGGGAGACCTCCCTTTGGTCCCTCACCCTCTCAGGTGCCATATTGCTGTTTAATTAGATTGGGGAAGGTGTGTGAGTGTACGTGTGTGTGTGTGTGTGTGTGTGTGTGTGTGTGTGTGTGTGTGTGTGTGTGTGTGTGTGCCCCTGTGTGTATAAGTGTGTGTGTGTCTGTGTGTGTGTGTGTGTGTGTGTGTGTGTGTGTGTGTGTGTGTGTGTATATATATATATATATATATATATATATATATATATATATATGTGTGTGTGTGTGTGTGTGTGTGTATGCCTCTGTGTGTGTGTGTGTGTGTGTGTGTGTGTGTGTGTGTATATGTTAGTGACTGTGTGTGTGTGTGTGTGTGTGTGTGTGTATGTGTATGTTGGTGTCTGTGTGTGTGTGTGTGTGTGTGTGTACCCCTGTGTGTATAAGTGTGTGTGTGTGTGTGTGTGTGTGTGTGTGTGTGTGTGTGTGTGTGTGTGTGTGTGTGTGTGGTTTATGTGTGTGTGTGTATGTTGGTGTCTGTGTGTGTGTGTTTGGGGGGGGAGGGGGGGTGTAGCAGGTGAGATGGATGATGAGCAGTGAGATGTACAGTAGGTAGGAGTCCTGTGTGTCTCGGTGGCAGCAGGCAGACAGACGTTTTGCACGCTGGCAGACTGAGGAGCTTAGCCTGATCCCTGCTAGCTTGGCGAGCTGCTGGAAGAGAGCTAGCGTTTCATGCCATTTAAATCTGCCCAAAACTGCTGCACTTTATTAATGAGCTTTAATGCTATCAACCTGGAGGAGACACAGCAGGAGGAGGAGGAGGAGGAGGAAGAGGAGGAGGAGGAGAGGAGAAGAAGAGGAAGAAGAGGAGGAGGAGAGGAGAAGAAGAGGAAGAAGAGGAGGAGAGGAAGAGAAGGTGGAGGAGGAGAGGAGAGGAGAAGAAGAGGAAGAAGAGGAGGAGGAAGAGGAGGAGGAAGAGGAAAAAGAGGAGGAGAGGAAGGGTCGGTGGAGGAGAAAAGAGGAAGAAGAGGAGGAGGAGGAAGAGTCGGTGGAGGAGGAGGAGAGGAAGAGTCGGTGGAGGAGAAGAAGAGGAAGAAGAGGAGGAGGAGGTGGAAAAACGTGATCCCAGGAGATTTGGACACGTGACCAGAAAAGTCGCCATCTGACGAGTGTGAAAAATACAATACTCTAGAGATCTTGAATGAATACCCTGTGAAAGACTAGAACTAGATCTAGGACTCGAACTCGAACTCGAACTCGAACTCGAACTCGAACTTGAACTCGATCTAGCACTAGCACCTAGAACTAGGTTTGAAGATTTGTAGAGTCTACCACAGAAGAAGTATAGCAACAGCACAGTGTGCCTGGCAGACCGGGGGTGGGGAGGGGGGGGGGCGTAGAGAGGTGGGTTGTTGAGTAGAAGACGGAGGGTGACAGGGGGCTATGTTTGGCAGAGAGGGAATGGAAGCCGGGGTGAAGCCTCCTTGACCCGCTGTGTGTGAGTGTGTGAGTGTGAGCTTGGCCTCTCTAGGCTTAGGGCTCTCTCCTTGTCCAGCCATGGCAGCTTAACTGGCAGGGGCTTCACCCCAGGGTTGGAGGGCCTCTGCAATACACTGTGACTGGGGGTGTGTGTGTGTGTGTGTGTAAGAGTGCGCATGAGTGTGTGTGTGTTTGTGAGTGTGTGTGTGTGTGTGTGTGTGTGTGTGTGTGTGTGTGCGCGCGCGTATCCGCGCATGTAAATGTGTGTGTTCGTCTTGTATTGAGTGCCTAAATGACAAACACACTAGTAAGTAAACGCTCGTGGCAGATGGAGACAGCCCCTCCTGCCCCCCCCCCAGCCGTCCCCCCTTACAGTGTAAAAGAACACAGAGGCGAGTGTGTTTGTGGAGAGGCTGGACAGACTGACCCCCACCACAGACATATCCCCAGGGGCCCTTTCACCTCCTCTGTCGTTCCTGAGGAGGCCCCTACCAATCCTCTAGGGGGGGTATCACCTCACCTCACCTCACCTCACCTCGCAGCGAGGCCAGGCAGTCCCTGCCCCCCCCCTCGCCCCCCCCCCCCCCCACCACCCCAGGACCCCGCTCTTCTCCCTGGCATGCGGGTGATGAAAGGGGGCACGGGGAGTCACACTAGGACAGCCGTATGAGGACAGGACAGGAGAGAGAGGAACAGGCCAGGATGGTGGGGGGGTGGCGTGGGGTGGAGGGGGGGGGTGGATGTGGGGGTGAGGGGGGTGAGGGTGTGTGTGTGTGTGCGGGGGGGGGGCACCCTCACCCTCGTGTTCCCCGGGCTGACACGATAAGAGCTGTTCCTGAGAGCTGCTTTTGACCTCGCTCCGCTCAGGAGCACCAAATCCCTTCATAGCATTACATGGTTTGATGGTTTAATGCGAGTGTTAAAACGCCCTCTGTGCCACATTCAACAATGAGCGTCCTCGGTGTGGAAGTACAGCCAAGCAATTTGTCCCTTTGATTCTTCCCTCTCTCTCTCTCTCTTTCTCTCTCTGTCTCTCTCTCTCTCTCTCTCTCCGTATTATTTTTTTTGCCTTTCTTTCTTTCTTTCTTTCTTTCTTTCTTTCTTCTTCCCCAAGTCTCGTACTTTGTACGTGTTCTCTCTCCATAAACACGTGCATGACAAGTTTATAATTGTACCTCTAAATCAGTGTGTTACAGCGCGACACACTGAGGAGGCAGAGGAGGAGAGGAGGAGGAGGAGGAGAGGAGAGGAGGGCATAATTGGCGTTCCTCACCTCTGTGTGCCAGCTCTCTCTCTCTCTCTCTGTCTCTCTCTCTCTCTCTCTCTCTCTCTGTCTCTCTCTCTCTCTCCTCTCCTCTTGTCAAGGCAGAGTTGACAGAAAGGAGAGCCAAGCGGTTCCAATCCCACATCCCTGGCTGGCTCACTTCTTCCTGGTCTCTGATGAGGACGAGAAGGCGAGATGTGTGTTTTGGATTAGTGTCCTACTGCACAATAAATCTTTGTTGAACAAATGCAAAGCAGATGGCACTGTGTGTCTCCTCCATGGAGAGAGAGAGAGAGAGAGAGAGAGAGAGAGAGAGAGAGAGAGAGAGAGGTGGAGAGAGAGAGAAAGAGAAGAGAGAGAGAGAGAGAGAGAGAGAGAAAAACACTCCTACTCTTAATTTTTTCGTCCTCCGCAGACACACAACACTCAAACGGTTCACGTGCCTTACAGAGTACGGACGTGTGTGTGTGTGTGTGTGTGTGTGTGTGCGTGCGCGTGTGTGCTCGCGCCTACAGCAATGGGACAGGCAGGGGTGCGCTTCCCGCTCCCGTAAAAGGTACGATCGAGTGAAATCAGAATAACCAAAAAAAAAAAAAAGATAAACAAAAAGTCGATCCCGAACCTGGCACTTCTCAGAGAGACACGTGAGTGGGTGTCTTATTTGTTGATATGGCGACAGCGACGGAGACAGAGCCCACATTCTTGTTCTCAAACACATCAGAGAGACAGCGCCGGGTCACGCAGTGTACGAGGGTCCCCGCAGAGAGGGGAGGTGAAGGGGGTTTTGTTCAGCCTTTACCTTTTCATGTTGCGCTGGCCTTTCTGTGTGAGGCCGGCCCGGCGCTGCCCCGGCTGTCTCTCATCGTTACAGATCCTCTTCAAGAGCCTCGCGTGTTCCCTTCACAAAAGAACGAATAAAGGCCAGAGGCGATTCCAGCCACAGCGCAGCAGAAACATCACAAGATGGCCGCAGACCATCATCCTCACCGCCTGATTCCTGTCTTCAGCAGGAAGGGGGACGCACACACACACACACGCGCGCGCGCACGCACACATACGCGTACACACACACACACGTACAAGGGAAACCCAGTGACCATTGTCTTCCGGATCAGGCGTCTTTCTCAGACAAGCGGCGGGGGTGGGTGGGGGTGGGGTGGGTGATGGGGGTGGGTGGATGGATGGGGGTTAGGGGGGGGTTTGGTTGCTCGCTGGCTATAGGGATTCGGAGCAATTACACCCAAATCCTCCGTGGATGTTTTCTCGATGAGTTATTTATTTTTTTGCCTCATTATGATATTCAATCCGACATCATGTCCAGTCGGCCCTGCGTAACCCCTGAGAGGAATCATGGGATACACGTTTCAAAATAACCAACAGCAGAGGGCCGCCTCCGTAATTGTGATGATAGGTGACATCGCCGGCCGGGCCTGGACGTCGCGGCCAATGACAGCGGCCC